>NC_084563.2:29147098-29257098 GCF_033978685.3 Nerophis lumbriciformis | reverse complement strand
AAAACAATAAAGAAAGAGATAAGAGAAAAAATGTCCTCCTTTCTGTCCAATACCACATTTTTTGTTTGTCCTTTTTATGCACTTTACAAGAAATACATTGGCGGCAAACTCCGTAGCTTTCTGAGACTCTTATTTTGTTAGCGCAGGCAGGATGAAGCAGGGCTTTTATTGTGAAAACAGGAACTGTGCAGTCGGTCTTTAGAGTTTTGACGGCAGGTGAGAGTGTTGAAATAAAAAGTATTTCTCGCCTTCCTGTCGGTCGTTTTTTCTTAATAATGATCTGGCAGCAGCCAGCGTCATCTCACAAGACCCTCAGTGGCCCTGAATGGCAAGCTAGCGGTCATTCACGTAATGAGCACACCTGAAGTAGATTAACTATAGAACATAGTACTTTTTCCTGTGTATTATTGTAGAATTGTGTAGTATTTCAACCGTACATCGTAGTTTTGTATTGTGTTGTCGTCGGAAACAATTTCACAGATTTGTAATTTTGTCATTTATGATCTGTTCTTGGGTTTTTATGAATTTAAACGGACTCCCCTATTCATCATGTCGGACATAACATTAAGTTACCAAATATGGTTTCAATATAAACAAGTGAAGAACATGTTCACAGTAAAACCTTACTTTTTCCATTTTGTTCGGAGGTAAACAATAGGTGCTCTTCTTACTTTGATGTTATTTCTCATCTCCTCATTTCAGCTGTTGTCCTCTTTTTGCCTGAGATGTTATTTTTGGAGCGCATGTGGAACTTGTCATGGGTGTCAAGGTCAAACCACGGCTTGGCTCCCGCCTGAGTGGCTGCACCGGACAAAAATAATAATAACAAAAATCAATATTTGATTTTTTTAATGATTCATAATTTAATTTGTAACGATTAAGAATCGTTACAAATAAGAATTGCGATTAATCTGAATTTTTTATTTTTTTTTGACACTCCTGGTGAATATATAACATTTGTTAAGCTATTATTTTGTATTGTTTTTGGTAGCCAAACCTGGTGAATATTGTATTGTAACCTAATACAACTACAACACAAACCGCAGTTAAGCCTGCTAAATATTGATTGACTTGATTATTGCCCATGGTATAACAGGCTAGAAGTCAACTACTGTACAGCCGGAAGAGGGTTCATACGGCCCTGTTTGTCGCGGTTTACCTGACACATGAAACGTGACAAATTTAGCCGCCAGATGGCAGTAGAGCGTTGAATACCCTAAAATGTGTTTTGTGGCCATTGCGACTTTGAATACAGTTGCTGTGTAGAATGGCGCTTTCCATCATTTTCAGCAGACTGCATTGCAAAATGAGTAACTCACCCTCTTCCTCTCGCACGAGATAAATCACTACCCTACTTTGGGGGTTCTGTTGTAAAGGTGTCCAACATTTGACTGGGGTGTCATTTGCATTGTTCGAATGAAGGCCGACCGGTTCCACAGTCTTCATTCACGCTCCACAAGCTGGAACTGGACTCACGTGTCTGAGGCGTGTCGATGGACACCTCGTTGGTGTACGCGCCGACGCCATGTTTGCTCCTGGCCGCCAGCTGGAAGGTGTAGGCGGAGAAAGGCTTGAGGTTTTTCAGCAGGTAGGAGGTGGTGGGCTCAAAGTTCACCTTCTTCTGCAGAGGACGTGGAGAGCAGATAATAATCAGGACTGACGCCCCACACTTTGTACACCCAGAGTCGGGGTAGACCTTGGTCACACATGTTCTATTGGAGGTTTCCCAGCAGGCACAAGATGTTGAAACAACCTTGACAACTTGATGAATTAAGTCCTGACCTTGAGCAACTCGAACATAACATTGAAACAACAGACTTTTTGACAAAGTTTCATCAATGTCAGGTTCTGACGTTGATTTGACATTGAATTTTGGTCATTTCCCAACCAATATTCTACAACTCAAACCTAGCGTTCAAACAACATGCTTTTTGATGAGGTCTAATCAATGTTGGGTTCTGATGATTTGACCATTGAATTTTGGTCATTTTCCCACCAATATTCTACAACACAAATACAACGTTGAAACAACATGCTTTTTGACAAAGTTTAATCAATGTTGGGTTGTGACGTTGAATTGACATTGAAATTTAGTCATTTTCCTACCAATATTTTACAACTCGAACATAACATTGAAACAACATGCTTTTTGACAACGTTTAATCAATGTCAGGTTGTGATGTTGATTTGACATTGAAATTTGGTCATTTTCCTACCAATATTTTACAACTCGAACATAATGTTGAAACAACATGCTTTCTGACGACGTTCAATCAATGTTGGGTTCTGATGTTGATTTGACATTGAAATTTGGTTTATTTCCTAACAAATATTCTACAACAAAAATACTACGTTGAAACAACGTGCTTTTTGACGACGTTTAATCAATGTTGGGTTCTGACGTTGATTTGACATTGAAATTTGGTCATTTTCCTACCAATATTTTGCAACTCAAACCTAACGTTGGAACAACATACTTTTTGACGACGTATAATCAATGTCGGGTTCTGACGTTGATTTGACATTGAAATTTGGTCATTTTCCTACCAATATTTTACAACTCCAACATAATGTTGAAACAACATGTTTTCTGACGACGTTCAATCAATGTTGGGTTCTGACGTTGATTTGACATTGAAATTTGGTTTATTTCCTAACAAATATTCTACAACAAAAATACTACGTTGAAACAACATGCTTTTTGACAACGTTAAATCAATGTTGGGTTCTGACGTTGATTTGACATTGAAATTTGGTCATTTCCCAACCAATATTTTACAACACAAATACAACGTTGAAACAACATATTTTTTGACGAAGTTTATTCAATGTTGGGTTGTAACGTTGATTTGACATTGAATTTCGGTCATTTCCCAACCAATAATCTGCAACTCAAACCTAACAATGAAACAACATGCTTTCTGACGACGTTTAATCAATGTCGGGTTCTGACGTTGATTTGACCATTGAATATTGATCGTTTCCCAACCAATATTCTACAACACAAATACAACGTTGAAACAACATGCTTCGAGACAACATTTAATCAATGTTGGGTTGTGACGTTGATTTGACATTGAAATTTGGTCATTTCCCAACCAATATTCTACAACTCAAATACAACGTTGAAACAACATACTCTTTGACGACATTTAAACAATGTTGGGTTCTGACGTTGATTTGACATTAAAATTTGGTCATTTCCCTACCAATATTTTACAACGCAAACATAACGTTGAAACAACATGCTTTTTGACGACGTTTAATCAATGTTGGGTTCTGACGTTGATTTGACCATTGAATATTGATCGTTTCCTAACCAATATTCTACAACACAAATACAACGTTGAAACAACATGCTTCTAGACAACGTTTAATCAATGTTGGGTTGTGACGTTGATTTGACATTGAAATTTGGTCATTTCCCAACCAATATTCTACAACTCAAACCTAACGTTGAAACAACATGCTTTCTGATGACGTCTAATCGATGTTGGGTTCTGACATTGATTTGACATTGAAATTTGGTCATTTTCCCACCAATATTTTACAACTCGAACATAACGTTGAAACAACATGCTTTTTGACAACGTTTAATCAATGCCAGTTTGTGACGTTGATTTGACATTGAAATTTGGTCATTTCCCAACCAATATTCTGCAACACAAATACAACGTTGAAACAACATACTTTTTGACAACGTTTAATCAATGTTGGGTTCTGACGTTGATTTGACATTGAAATTTGGTCATTTCCCAACCAATATTCTACAACTCAAACATAACGTTTAAACAACATGCTTTTTGACGACGTTTAATCAATGTCGGGTTCTGACGTTTATTCAACGTTAGGTTGTGACATTTAAACATTGAAATTTGGTCATTTCCCAACCAACAACGTTGTCTCAATTTACAAATACAACTATTTTGCAACGTTGTTTCAAAGTTTGTGTTAAAGGACTTTGTCAGTGTGTGGCCCTCAATGGCTGCCTGCCATAGAGCATTTATGGGCCTGCTGCCAGGAGGCCCCCAAGGGCCCGGTGCAGCACTATGTCAATAACTCCAATACAGATGTGAGCGTGATATTTATTCATTTCAATGAGCGAACCCTCTGGTGTGGCCCTTACCTCCTCGCTGTCGTCTGCTCGCCGATAGACCAGTTCATATCCTGTGATCTGGTTGTCGGGGCCCCCCTGGGGGGGCGCCACCCAGGACAACAGGATGCTGGTCTCCGACTTGGCCTCCCCCTTGAACTCTGAAGGCTGGGATGGAACTGCAAAGTCGGAGAGGACGGTGACGGTCTACAAAAGTCCCTTCTCATCCCCACAAGGTGCCATCTTTTCTGCTCTTTTACCGCCGGTCTTGGCGATGATCTGCAGGTCCTGGGACAGGGGGCCGTCTCCCACCGAGGTGAAGGCCAGCACGCGGATGTAGTAGGTCTTGTTGGGGGTCAGACCCTGGATGGTGATGAAGTTGGCACTGCGCACCATCTGCTTCTCCCACTAGGGTGCGACACAGGTGTCAGCGACACAGGGGTCAGCAACACAGGGGTCAGCACCGATCCTCACCAGGCACCTGAGCACCTATGCTCCTCACCGGGGTCTGCGGACCTACGCACCTGGTTGACTGGCAGAGAGTTGTCCGCCGTGTAGTAGACCCTGTAGCCCACCACCTGCCCGTTGGGTTCCTCGGGCTCGTCCCAGTGGATGATGGCGGTGGTGGTGCTCAGCATGCGACCTCTGACCTGCAGATGACGCAATTCTCAGTTCTGGTGCTCTTTGGTGTGGTACCAGCAAGACATAGGCGCACTTTGGACTAAGGTCGCACAGGGAACCTTGACGGAACATTTTGGAAGAATGTTCTGCAATATTTGAACCTTTTTCACCACGAGGCCCAACTTTTCCACTACAGAGGGCCCTGGAGCACACTCAAATATTAACACTGAATTAGTCACCTTATTCTTCCTTTTACTCCTATTTAATAATTATATCTAACATAATTACAGTTGAACAGGATAAACCTTTTTAAATGATTTAAAATCATGTGTTCATCACACATATTATTATCAAGGCTTAGGTCAGGCTGATTACAAAAATAAACACTCATCCAATATACTGTAAAAATAAATAGTAATTAAATATACATAGTATTAAATAAACCGTAAAATAAGGAACTCATAAACATTTTTAAATGATTTAAAACCTTGTGGTCATCACAAATATTATTATCTAGGCTTAGGTGAGACTGATTACAAAATAAACACTCATCCAATATACTGCAAAAATAAATAGTAATTAAATATACATAGTAATTAAATATACTGCAAAAGAAGGAACTCATGAAAACTGATGAAAAATACAATTACAAACAATTATGCAATGCTAAAATAAATATATTCTAACTAAATTAAAATTAAATACATCAATAAATAATAATAATAATAATACATGTTTTGTAAAAAAAAAAAAACTTTAAAAATTTGAAATGCAGATGAAAATAGGTCAGGCTGATTACAAAATAAATATTAATTAAATATACTGTAATAGAAGGGACTAAAACATAATTACGCCATGCTAAAATGAATACATTCTATCTAAATTGATAATAATAATAATAATAATAATGATAATTATAATAATAATAGTAATACATGTTTCTTAAAAAAACTGTCAATAAAATAAAGTGCAAATGAAAATTGGTCAGACTGATTTAAAAAAATTATAATAATTCAATATACTGCAAAAGAAGGACCTCATAAAAACTAATGAAAAATAAATGTACAAACAATTATGTGATGCTAAAATAAATACATTATAATTAAATAATAATAAATAAATAAAAATAATAATAATAATACATTTTTTGTAATAAACTGTCAATAAATTAAAGTGCAAATGAAAATGAAAATAAGTCAGGCTGATTACAAAAATAAATACTAATCAAATTTACTGCAAAAAAAAGAAACAAAAAAAATTATGAAATATACATTTACGTACAATAAAGATTAATAATAATAATAATAATAATAATAATAATAATAATACATGTTTCGTAAATAAACTGTCAAAAAATTAAAGTCCAAATGAAAATAGGTCAGACTGATTACAAAAATAAATAATAATTAAGTATACTGGAACAGAAGGAACTCATAAATACAGATAAAAAATAAATTTACATACAATTATGTAATGCTAAAATAAATACATTATAATTAATTAATAATAAATACAAAATAATAATAATAATAATACATGTTTTGTAATAAACTGTCAATAAATTAAAGTGCAAATGAAAATGAAAATAAGGCTGATTGCAAAATAAATACTGATCAAATTTACAGCAAAAAAAAGAAACTTAAAAAAAACTGATGAAAAATACATTTACATACAATTAAGATAAAAAAAAAATAATAAAAAAATAATAATAATACATGTTTTGTAAATAAATTGTCAAAAAATTAAAGTTCAAATGATAATAGGTCAGACTGATTATTAAATAAATAGTAATTAAATATACTGCAAATGAAGGAAGTAAAAAAACTGATGAAAATTAATGTAGATACAATTATACAATGCTAAAATAAATAGATTATAACAAAATCAAAATAATTTTTTTTTTAAAATAAAATAAAATAAAAATAAAAATAAAAATAATAACAATAATAATAATAATAATACATGTTTCGTAAATAAACTGTCAAAAAATTAAAGTTCAAATGAAAATAGGTCAGACTGATTACAAAATAAATAGTAATTAAATATAACAGAAGGAACTCATAAACACTGATGAAAAATACATTTACATACAATTATGCAATGCTAAAATAAATACTTTCTAACTCAATTAATAATAAAAATAATACTAATAATACATGTTTCCTAGATAAACTGTAAGTGAAATTAAAGTCCAAATAAAAACAGGTCAGGCTGGTAACAAAATAAATAGTAATTAAATATACTGCAACAGAAGGAACTAACACATAGTTACGCTGTGCTAAAATAAATACATTCTAACTAAATAAAAATAAAAATACATGTTTTGTAAATAAACTAAGCATAATTAAAGTGCAAATGAAAACAGGTCAGACTGATTACAAAATAAATAGTAATTAAATATACTGCAACAGAAGGGACTCGTTAAAAGTAATATTTAATTATGAGAGCTCAAATAAATAGATGTGATCATAAGTAATGGGACATGGGACTATTAATGTCATGCAGAATGTTCTCACCTCCAAAACAACATGGGATATTAATATTTAATTCAAGTGGTTTGCAAGGTGTGTCCCCTACCTGTCGGGGGGGCGAGGAGGGCGCCTGCTCGGCCGTGCGAGCCTCCACCGCCTCGCTGGAGGGTCCTTGGCCGATGGTGTTGACGGCCGCCACGCGGAAGTCGTAATGTGAGTAGGGGCTGAGGCCGCCCACGCTGTAGCGCGTGGTGGCGATGCCATCGATCTCCTTGTAGGCGTCCTCCGAGCCTCTGGATCGGTGCTGGGGACACACCACGCAATAAAACACGCCCGATTTATGGCAGGAGGACAAACGCCACCTTTTTTATTGTCGCCATGATGTCGGCTGTCCTGTAAATATCGACACGCACCTGGATGATGTAATAGGAGACCGGCTCAGGGTTGCCCGAGTCCCAGGTGAGAGTGATGCTCGTTGCAGTTCTTTCCGTCACCACCGGGGTGCCAGGAGCCTTGGGCAGAGCTGTTGGATATGACAACAGAACTATTAGAACATAATATATTATAACATTGGAACACAATTACCGTAAATTACGGACTATTGACCTTGCTTTTTTCCAACACTTTGAACCCTGTGGCTTACAAAACGGTGCGGCTAATTTTTGTATTTGTCTTCATATTTGATCATATTTGTTACAGTTCCGTCTTCCAGCCGTCCATAGCATTTCTACTCGTATGGATTCTTCATTAATCACTCCAAGCAACGTTTGCAAGTTTTACAATATAACTAAAACAATTCTTACTTACTAAAGCGTCCCATGTGTGATGTCTGCAGGAGTGTTTTCATGCATATTTGTACCTGCTATCGTACTGTAATCAAGCTACCGGCGTTAGCATTAGGTAAAATGCTAACTACATAAAACAGATGAAAAGCTCTGATCAATTTCTATATTACTTAAAAGAAAACTGGTTTTGTTGGATACAATTCTAGCCAAACATTTAATAAAATCAAATATAAATAAGGCAACAAGAGAAGTATCCAACACGTCTCTTTTCTAAAGTAAATGTTTACGGCAGATATAGATCATCTACATCTACGATATGATTTGTCTGAGTGGCTGGACAGGACAGGTTGGAACAAAATAAAGGGGAGTCACAACAACATTTTTTCAAATTAATCACAGTTCTTAATCGATTAAAAAAAAACAAAAAAACAAGAAGGAATTAAAAAAATAAAAATAAAATATATATATATATATATATATATATATATATATATATATATATACACACACATATATATACATTTTTTCAAATTAATCACAGTTCTTAATCGATTAAAAAAACAAAAAAAACAAGAAGGAATTAAAAAAAAAAAAAAAAAAAAAAAAAAAAATATATATATATATATATACATTTTTTCAAATTAATCACAGTTCTTAATCGATTAAAAAAACCCAAAAAACAAGAAGGAATAAAAAAATAAAAATAAAAATAAATAAATAAATAAATAAATAAATAAATATATATATATATATATATATATACATATATATACATTTTTTCAACTTAATCACAGTTCTTAGTCGATAAAAAAAAATAAAAAAATATATCCATCCATCCATCCATTTTCTACCGCTTATTCCCTTTTTTGGGGTCGCGGGGGGCGCTGGAGCCTATCTCAGCTACAATCGGGCGGAAGGCGGGGTACACCCTGGACAAGTCGCCACCTCATCGCAGGGCCAACACAGATAGACAGACAACATTCACACTCACATTCACACACTCGGGCCAATTTAGTGTTGCCAATCAACTTATCCCCAGGTGCATGTCTTTGGAGGTGGGAGGAAGCCGGAGTACCCGGAGGGAACCCACGCAGTCACGGGGAGAACATGCAAACTCCACACAGAAAGATCCCGAGCCCGGGATTGAACCCAAGACTACTCAGGACCTTCGTATTGTGAGGCAGATGCACTAACCCCTTAATTTTTTTAATCGAAAAAAAATAAAAATAAATTCATATATATATAATTTTATTTTTTTAATCGATTAAGAACTGTGATTAATTTTAAAAAATTAATCATTAAATAATAATAATAATAAAAAAAGAAGGAATATATATATATATATATATATATATATATATATATATATATATATATATATATATATATATATATATATATATATATATATGTTGAAAACATTTTGGTACCCCCCTATTAATCATATTGGACATAACATTAAATGACCAAATATGGTTTCAATAAAAACAAATGTAGAAAATGTTCACAGTAAAACCTTACTTTTTCATTTTTTTTCGGAGGTAAACAATAGGTGCTTTTCTTACTTTGATGTTATTTCTCATCTCTTTATTTCAGCTGTTCTCCCCTTTTTTCCCCGATATGATATTTTTCGAGCTTTTGTGGACCTTGTCATTGGAGTCAAGGTCAAACCACGGCTCCTTCTTGTGCGTCCTTCCCCGCACGACGGCCGACTCACCTTTCACGATGATCTGCGCCACCGCCTCGATGACGCCGAGCGTGGACATGGCGACGCAGGTGTAATTGTTGGACTGCCGCACGTCCGTCAGCTCCAGGACGTTGCGGCCGATGGGCATGTCGTCCTCGGGGGTGAGGTCCTCGGCTCCCAGCATCCACTTCACGTAAGGCATGGGGGAGCCCACCGCCACGCAGGTGATGTTGACGTTCCCGCCCGGCATGATCTCGCTGTCCGCCGGCGGGATGGAGAACCGCGGGGGCACGCGGCGGACTGTAGAGGGCGGCAACAAAGAAGCGGCGTTAAGACTTTTCTGACTTGGTCTCAGGGTGAAGATGATGAGTCAGGTGAGTCACCACAGGTGTCAACCGGGTCAGAACAAAAACCAAGCACAGCAACCACCGTGACGCCCAGAAAAACAAGGAAGGTATGAAATATGTGAAAACACGAATGGAAGAAAAGAAAGACTGGATGGAGCAGGGGTGTCCAAAGTGCGGCCTGGGACTCGTCCGAGTCTCCCGCTGATCGGACTAAAGACCTACTGTACTGTAACTAGTCCTAAAACTGTGGAGTGGGAAGTTAATAAGTCCTAGTCGCGTTAGGATTTTTTATTTTGGTGTACCGTATTATTCAGACTATAAGGCGCAATGCCGACGAGCAGGTCTAGTCAGGTCTATTTTCATATATAAGGCGCACCAGATTATAAGGCGCATTAAAGGAGTCATATTATGATTTATTTTCTACATGTCAAGACTTCCTTGTGGTCTACATAACATGTGATGGAGGTTCTTTGCTCAAAATGTTGCATAGATGATGTTTTACAGACCATCTTCAAGTCGCTTTTTTACGTGCCTCCACTTCGACAACGTCTTCTCCTTGTCACCTTTGATGTAGTTTTTAGCACTTCCATAGCAAATCTACCGACAGATATAAGTGAGAACTTTACACTACTTTATATTATAAATGGCAACAGTTGAGGGTGAATGTCCTGCAAGAAGAGAACAGAGAAAAAGAAGGAGTTTGAACATTTTCAGGACTTATGCAGATCCCAAATACACATCTGCAGGTACCAGAAGGTAAGAAAAGTTGCTTTTGCATAATATTGCGAAATAAAACATTTCCTAATAGGTGCCATTTTGGGGTCCTTATACAAACACCATGTATGTTGAAGCACAGTACGTCTGACTATGGCAGCCGTAATGCTCCGACAATCCATCCAGCAGTGCGGATTCTTATTTTACTAAAGTCGTCCTAAAACATTTTGGCAGATTGTGTGTAATCTTCTATATTCTCAATGGAACATCAACGTTTTTGGTGTTGCTTGCTTACGGGTACTTGCTAGCGTCATTTATAGAACAGGCGTCAACTTGCAGTCCACACGGATCCCTTACGTGTGACTGCCATCTACTGTTCACACTTATGATTACACCATGTACCAAATAAAATCACACAAAAGTGGTTTTTCGAACTGGAAAAATTCCTGTTTTTCCCAAAATTCCAGGAATTCCTTAATACCATTTCTAAAATAAAAATGTTATTGCTTCAACATTTCTCGACCGATTTGAAAAATTCCAACACCAACCATTTCAACTCATTCAAAACATTCTATTTTTTTGCCATTTTAAATTTTTTTTCCCGGTTTTCACAAAACTCCAGGAATTCCTTAATACCATTTCTAAAACAAAAATGTTATTCCTTCAACATTTCTCGATTGATTTGAAAAATTCCAACACCAACCACTTCAACTCTTTCAGAACATTCAAGTTATTTGCCATTTTCCCCCAAAATGTCCCGGTTTTCCCGAAATTCCTTAATACCATTTCTAAAATTAAAAATGTTATTACTTCAACATTTCTCGACCGATTTGAAAAATTCCAACAACAACCATTTCAACTCATTCAGAACATTCAAGTTTTTTGCCATTTAAAAAAAAAATTCCCGCTTTTCCCGAAATTCCAAAATATTTGGAAAATTCCCATTGAAATGAATGGGACATTCTTCAAAGTTTCACAACTCCCACATTTTTTTATCTGATTCAAACTGTTCCAACTTCGAAATATTCAGCCTGTTTGGGAATTGTGTCATCTAGTCAAGAATGTATTTATCAAAAAAATCCGAGTGGGACATCTTGCCCTGCATTTGAACGCAGCTTTAGCTTCTGCAATACTACTAGAAATAGTAAAGAAGAAGAAAAAAAACCACAATTTTAAGAGGGTCCCTTGACTTTTGTGTCTGGCTCCTCACAGTGGATTGATTTGAGGGGTTCCCCTGCCAAGATAGCCGAGTGTTCCCCAACACCCGCACTGAGGACAGCCCTGCATGAGAGCAAGTCAACGTTGTGTGTGGACAGTACCAACCTTCTCGCAGCTCTGCAGAGGGAGCGGGGACATGAGCAGGGGCGGCATACGGAAGAGGAGTGGAGGGTAAAGAGGAGCAAAATGTCCGACATCAGAGAAGAAACAGGGAGAGAAAACAGGTTAGAGGCGGGAGTGCGGCAGACGCACCGGGGAGAGCAAAGAAGGGAGAGAAGATACAAACAGAGGAAGAGTTGAACAGGATAAACCTTGTCAAATGGCATGAAAACATGTTTTATTATTATCAAGGCTTAGGTCAGGCTGATTACAATATAAACACTAATCTAATATGCTGGGGACTGAATGAAATATACATTTGCATTATGCAGGGCTGAAAATAAATACATACATTAATAATTAAAAAATATGTTTCTTAAAACTAAAGTGGAAATACATTTACGCCAAAACCACTTTAGTCATATTTTTTGCCGTTAAGAAACTTCCCCGTGACTTTAGATCCAGACTTCTTCTGTTGTCGTTACTGCCGCAAGTGGTGGAAAAGTGTGTTACAACTGAGTACCGCTGCGGCCCATACGGACCACAGCCGCCCTTTGGTCCCGCCGTCCAAACACTGCTCCAGAGCATACAATAGGGGTGCACCAAAAAAATCGATTCACATCCAAATCCTATTTATTATTCATTCCGATAATAAATTGATTCATAATTTAAAAAAATCAAGTATATATATATATATATATATATATATATATATATATATATATATATATATATATATATATATATATATATATATATATATATATATATATATATATAAATATATATTTATTTACATGTATAAACTATGTATATATTTATGTGTATGTATATATATGTATATGTATATATATGTATGTATATAAACATACATCTATATATGTATATATATATGTACATATATGCATAAATTATGTATATATTTATGTGTATGTATATATATATATATATACATACATATATATATATACATATATATACATACGTATATATACATATATGTATATATACATATATATATATACACATATATGTATATATACATATATATACACATATATATACACACACACACACACACACACACACACACACACATATATATATATATATACATATGTATATATATGTATATATGTATAAATTATGTATATATTTATGTGTATGTATATATATGTATATATACATACATATATATATATATATATATACATATATATACATACATATCCATCCATCCATCTTCTTCCGCTTATCCGAGGTCTGGTCGCGGGGGCAGCAGCCTAAGCAGGGAAGCCCAGACTTCCCTCTCCCCAGCCACTTGGTCCAGCTCCTCCCAGGGGATCCCGAGGCGTTCCCAGGCCAGCTGGGAGACATAGTCTTCCCAACGTGTCCTGGGTCTTCCCCGTGGCCTCCTACCGGTTGGACGTGCCCTAAACACCTCCCTAGGGAGGCGTTCGGGTGGCATCCTGACCAGATGCCCGAACCACCTCATCTGGCTTCTCTCCATGTGGAGGAGCAGCGGCTTTACTTTGAGTTCCTCCCGGATGGCAGAGCTTCTCACCCTATCTCTAAGGGAGAGACCTGCTTGTACCATTTCGGCCACTTGTACCCGTGATCTTGTCCTTTCGGTCATAACCCAAAGCTCATGACCATAGGTGAGGATGGGAACGTAGATCGACCGGTAAATTGAGAGCTTTGCCTTCCGGCTCAGCTCCTTTTTCACCACAACGGCTCGATACATACATATATATATATACATACATATATATATGCATACATATATATATACATACATACATATATATATATATATATATATATATATATATATATATATATATATATATATATATATATATATATATATATATATATATATATATATATATATATATATAAATACATCTGTTGGGTCATAATGTGTGCCTTAAGAAAAGGTTTGCTTTGATCCGGGGTTACAAAGCATACAGTAGAAGGGATTCATATGGCCCCATTCTGTGGTGGATCTCGTGTGAGAGGAAGAGGGGGGGTTTCATCATTTTGCAATGCAGTCTTCTGAAAATGATGTAAAGTGCCACAACTGTGGTCAAAGTTGGAATTGTCACGAAACCTATTTTAAGACATTCAACAGTGGATAGTGCACCCCTCCAATTTGTCAAGTTTCATGTGTCAGGTAAGCCAATGTTTTGGAAGACATTGACCTACCTTAGTGTGAATTGCAATAATGCCTTCTCGTTGCTCATTTAACAATGCACCATTGTTCCCAGTATGGGTGCTTTCCACTGTTGTTGTGTCATACGCTCTGTCCCTCCTCCAGACTGAGCTTACTCCCTCCCACCTGGCATTCAGCGCCTAGAGAATAACACATACCTCTCTCCCTATTGCGCACTCCATACATACTTTGCTATGAATGGGACTTGTGCCTATTGAATTGCTGGAGCGTTTCAAATAAATCTAAGACAGACAATTTTGTTTGACTACTTGATTAGAAAATTTCCAAGACACTGTGACGAATGGGGCAATATAAACCCCCCGACTACTGTAAATATACATATGGTCATTCAGCGCCCTCCAAGGTCCCCACTCACCTCGGACGTAGAGGTTTGCAGGCGTGGAATAGCGAGTGCCGTCGCTGTTGGTGGCAACACACTCATACTTGCCCTGGTCCGACTCTTCGCTCATCTCGATCTGTAGCGCACCTGGATGCAGGAGTGAGGACACGACGAGACACAGAAGAGAGGACAAACAGAAACATTGAAGGAACCGATTACAATCTGGTACAGAAGGATTATTAATAATCTTGTAAAGGACAAATGAGTTGGAATTTCAGTAAAAACTCAACTCCGGGCTCAAAAAAAGCTGCCCGTTAGAATGGGGACAAATTCTGTCAGTGTCAGCAGAAATCTGCTCAAAACAAAAGGTCAGCATCCTGATTTAGAAATGTGAGGGAAACAAAAAGTCCGTAAAGTGGGATAATGTTCTTCATGCAAGACAGAAAGAAACAAGCCAAGCAATCAACACCTTGAGAAATCCGGTCGGGAATTGAAAACCTTTTTCAAGGAGAAGGACCTGACACAACAATGGCCATACGGGAACGATACAACCACAGCTTTCTCGGATCCACCAGTGGGATCAGGAGTGTGATGTCTTTAAACGCACACCCAATGAAGGAGGTAAAGAAACCAACTGACCTCCATTCAGGCCAACAGACTTAAAAAAAAAAAAAGACATACGCAAAGCCTTGGGAAGGGGCCGATGCTTTGTCACTCCCTGAAAATAGAAAAATGGTCAAAAAAGTCAACCAGAAGGTTTTGATTTTAAAAAGATGGAGGCAAAAAAGCGCCCATTAAAAACTTTATCAAAAAAGTGGTTGTTTGGGGCTTTTTATCGGCGATGAGAGAGAAGAGAGAAAGCGATGGTTGAGAAAAAACAAGCCATGAAGAAAAAGTGTGCATGTTTGTGTGTAAGCCAACACACGGATGTCGGAAAGTGAGTCTTCGCCATCTGGCCCAGTGAATAACAGCTGGGAGGGGAAAGGAAAAGTGGGACATTTGATTGGGTAAATAGAAACAAGGTAAGAAGGAGCGGGGAGGATGGGCTCAGACTTAGGTCCAGACCGCAAAAAAAGGGGGAAATCTGGTCACCAAAAAACAAAAATGTTGTCGATCTAATCTAAGCAACAGAAAAACACACCATGCTTTATGTCCGTGGATGTTCTTAGTCATCCAGGTCTTTGTGGTCTCAGGGCATTCAGTCCATCGCAACTGCACTGTTGGGTTTGTCTTACGAGACGTTTATCTCCTCATCCGAGGAGACTTCATCTGATCAAGGCTAAATCTGACCAATCTAAGTCTATGAGCATGAACTGATGAAGCCTACTGAGGTCTTGGCACCAGCCACTAGACTTGATGTGACCAATTTAAGTCTAAGACTAGATCAGACAAATCTAAGTCTGAGACTAGATCTGACCAATCCAAGTCTAAGACTCGATCGGACCAATTTAAGTGTAAGACTAGATCTGACCAATCTAAGTCTAAAACTAGATCTGACCAATCTAAGTCTAAAACTAGATCTGACCAATCTAAGTCTAAGAATAGAGCTGGCCAATCTAAGTCTGAGACTAAATGTGACCAATCTAAATCCAAGACTAGATGTGACCAATCTAATTCTAAGACTAGAACATATCAATCTAAGTCTAAGACCATATCTGATCAATCTAAGTTTAAGACTAAATCAGACCAATCAAAGTTTAAGACTAGATGTGACCAATCTAAGTCTAAGACGAGATCAGACTAATCTAAATCTAATACTAGATCTGACCAATTTAAGTCTAAGACTAGATCTGACCAATCTCAGAGTAAGACTAGATCTGACCAATCTAAGTCTATGAGCATGAACTGATGAAACCTACTGAGGTATTGGCACCAGCCGCTAGAGTAGATGTGAACAATCTAAGTCTAAGACTAGATCAGACCAATCTAAGTCTAAGACTCAATCTGACCAATCTAAGTCTAGGACGACATCTGACCAATCTAAGTCTAAAACTAGATGTGACCAATCTAAGTCTCAGACTAGATGAGACCAATCTAAGTCTAAGACAATATGTGACCATTCTAAGTCTAAGACTAGATGTGACCAATCTAAGTCTAAGACTAGATCTAACCAATCTAAGTGTAACACTAGATGTGACCAATCTAAGACAAAGACTAGATGTAACCAATCTAAGTCTAAGACTATATCTAACCAATCTAAGTGTAACACTAGATGTGACCAATCTAAGTCTAAGACTAGATGTGACCAATCTAAGTCTAAGACTAGATCTGACCAATCTAAGTCTATGAGCATGAACTGATGAAGCCTACTGAGGTATTGGCACCAGCCACTAGAATTGATGTGACCAATTTAAGTCTAAGACTAGATCAGACAAATCTAAGTCTAAGACTAGATCTGACCAATCCAAATCTAAGACTCGATCGGACCAATTTAAGTCTAAGACTAGATCTGACCAATCTAAGTCTAAGAATAGAGCTGGCCAATCTAAGTTTGAGACTAAATGTGACCAATCTAAATCCAAGACTAGATGTGACCAATCTAATTCTAAGACTAGATCATATCAATCTAAGTCTAAGACCATATCTGATCAATCTAAGTTTAAGACTAAATCAGACCAATCAAAGTTTAAGACTCGATGTGACCAATCTAAGTCTAAGACTAGATCAGACCAATCTAAATCTAAGACTAGATCTGACCAATCTCAGAGTAAGACTAGATCTGACCAATCTAAGTCTAAAACTAGATGTGACCAATCTAAGTCTAAGACGAGATCAGACTAATCTAAATCTAAGACTAGATCTGACCAATTTAAGTCTAAGACTAGATCTGACCAATCTAAGTCTAAGACTAGATCAGACCAATCTAAATCTAAGACTAGATCTGACCAATCTCAGAGTAAGACTAGATCTGACCAATCTAAGTCTAAAACTAGATGTGACCAATCTAAGTCTCAGACTAGATGAGACCAATCTAAGTCTAAGACAAGATGTGACCATTCTAAGTCTAAGACTAGATGTGAACAATCTAAGTCTAAGACTAGATCTAACCAATCTAAGTGTAACACTAGATGTGACCAATCTAAGACAAAGACTAGATGTAACCAATCTAAGTCTAAGACTATATCTAACCAATCTAAGTGTAACACTAGATGTGACCAATCTAAGTCTAAGACTAGATGTGACCAATCTAAGTCTAAGACTAGATCTGACCAATCTAAGTCTATGAGCATGAACTGATGAAGCCTACTGAGGTATTGGCACCAGCCACTAGAATTGATGTGACCAATTTAAGTCTAAGACTAGATCAGACAAATCTAAGTCTAAGACTAGATCTGACCAATCCAAGTCTAAGACTCGATCGGACCAATTTAAGTCTAAGACTAGATCTGACCAATCTAAGTCTAAGAATAGAGCTGGCCAATCTAAGTTTGAGACTAAATGTGACCAATCTAAATCCAAGACTAGATGTGACCAATCTAATTCTAAGACTAGATCATATCAATCTAAGTCTAAGACCATATCTGATCAATCTAAGTTTAAGACTAAATCAGACCAATCAAAGTTTAAGACTCGATGTGACCATTCTAAGTCTAAGACGAGATCAGACTAATCTAAATCTAAGACTAGATCTGACCAATTTAAGTCTAAGACTAGAGCTGACCAATCTAAGTCTAAGACTAGATCAGACCAATCTAAATCTAAGACTAGATCTGACCAATCTCAGAGTAAGACTAGATCTGACCAATCTAAGTCTATGAGCATTAACTGATGAAACCTACTGAGGTATTGGCACCAGCCACTAGAGTAGATGTGAAAAATCTAAGTCTAAGACTAGATCAGACCAATCTAAGTCTAAGACTGGATCTGACCAATCTAAGTCTAAGACTACATCTGACCAATCTAAGTCTAAAACTAGATGTGACCAATCTAAGTCTCAGACTAGATGAGACCAATCTAAGTCTAAGACTAGATGTGACCATTCTAAGTCTAAGACTAGATGTGACCAATCTAAGTCCAAGACTAGATCTAACCAATCTAAGTGTAACACTAGATGTGACCAATCTAAGACAAAGACTAGATGTAACCAATCTAAGTCTAAGACTATATCTAACCAATCTAAGTGTAACACTAGATGTGACCAATCTAAGTCTAAGACTAGATGTGACCAATCTAAGTCTAAGACTAGATCTGACCAATCTAAGTCTATGAGCATGAACTGATGAAACCTACTGAGGTATTGGCACCAGCCACTAGAATTGATGTGACCAATTTAAGTCTAAGACTAGATCAGACCAATCCAAGTCTAAGACTCGATCGGACCAATTTAAGTCCAAGACTAGATCTGACCAATCTAAGTCTAAAACTAGATCTGACCAATCTAAGTCTAAGAATAGAGCTGGACAATCTAAGTCTGAGACTAAATGTGACCAATCTAAATCCAAGACTAGATGTGACCAATCTAATTCTAAGACTAGATCATATCAATCTAAGTCCAAGACCATATCTGATCAATCTAAGTTTAAGACTAAATCAGACCAATCAAAGTTTAAGACTCGATGTGACCAATCTAAGTCTAAGACAAGATCAGACTAATCTAAATCTAAGACTAGATCTGACCAATTTAAGTCTAAGACTAGATCTGACCAATCCAAGTCTAAGACTAGATCAGACCAATCTAAATCTAAGACTAGATCTGACCAATCTCAGAGTAAGACTAGATCTGACCAATCTAAGTCTATGAGCATGAACTGATGTAACCTACTCAGGTATTGGCACCAACCGCTAGAGTAGATGTTAACAATCTAAGTCTAAGACTAGATCAGACCAATCTAAGTCTAAGACTGCATCTGACCAATCTAAGTCTAAGACTACATCTGACCAATCTAAGTCTAAAACTAGATGAGACCAATCTAAGTCTAAGACTAGATGTGACCAATCTAAGTCTAAGACTAGATGTGACCAATCTAAGTCCAAGACTAGATCTAACCAATCTAAGTGTAACACTAGATGTGACCAATCTAAGACTAAGACTAGATGTGACCAATCTAAGTCCAAGACTAGATCTAACTAATCTAAGTGTAATACTAGATGTGACCAATCCAAGTCTAAGACTAGATGTGACCAATCTAAGTCTATGGTCATGAGTGATGAAGTCTACTCGGATGAGAGTCAAAACTCCTAAGACAAACCCAACAGTGCAGTTTTGAAGGACTGAATGCCCTGAGACCACCATGCTTTAGATGGGTGTTAAAGTCCATGGGAAAAGCTCCATGGTATTAAAGTAATGGCATCACAATATGATGATTAAGGAGGCGATGAGATTGTGTTAACGAGTGTGTGGCGCTGACGTGGTAAAACGAACAGATGAGCAGATAATGAAAAGATGAGGAGAGGGAAGGTGATTAAAAGTCTGAGTGTAATGAATTGCTTGCTCAATTCCAACCCATCCCCCGCCTCGTGCTCCTCACTGCAGATGTGGAGCAGCTGGATGAGTGGTTACCAAAGTCTGGGACTCAACACACACGGATCACACTCATCCCGAGCCGCTTCCCACACGGCGGAGACGAGTCGGGACGCGGAGGGTTGGGCTGGAATCGGGCCACCGTGTCACGTTGGTCCTCCCAGCGGTCTTACCTCGTATGGGCGTGCCACCTGAGTGGGCAATGAATGCACGAGATTAGAGAGGGAGAAGAAGAAGAAAATGTTAGTGCCACAGGAGGGGAGGGAACCGGGGGAGTAACTTGGAGAGAAGAACCAAATTAGAGATAGGAAAAAAACAAACTAAGACAGAGTAAGCTTGAGGAGATTGTGTAAAAAGACAAGTGACAGAGTTCTAAGAGGCTCTATTGATTGACTTGCAGCCAGGAAGACTAAGATGTGGCTCTCTAAGACTTCATGCTCAGGCTTAACCTGCACTTATCCCCACGTGGGTCCAGATCAGTTCTACGCTGCTGTGGAAATGTGCCCGAAGAATCTACGTCTACAGGAAAGGGAGACATCCGATCCCCAAGGCTTGAGATGCACCATTGGGTTCAAACCTTTCCGGAGCAACTACGAGAGGTTCTGACAGACGTTTACGACGGCCCGAAACGTCAGCGGTAAATGTCAAGCTAAAGATCGTAGCGCAATAAGGGTCTGTGCACCAGGACTAGCTAGCACTGCAGCTGGGTTAGACAACTAATGACTCCTTTCAACGCTTGGACAAGACGAAGCAAAACTGTTGGTCGTCGATGCGTTTATCTAACGAGCTAGCGCCGCGATAAACGATCTTGTATTACAATAAGAGGCCTCAGGAGGCGACAGTGAGTCTACTTAGCTTGGCCCCTTCTCCTCCCGACATGACCCAATTACATATTTCTATTCTCCACGAGCTTCAGTAAAAAAACACCCACCGTGCCATTGTGGCATTACAATACTCAAACAGTCTCATGGCTATCTGTGCCCTCAGTCTCTTCTCAGATAGAACTTGTCTGTGGCCACGGGTGTGGCTCACCTGCACTGGTTTCCTGCGCACTTTAAGGTTTTACTACTTACGTATAAAATACTAAATCAATATTGCTGATTGTATTGTACCATGTGTACCGGACAGCAGTCTGCGTTCTAAGAACTTCGGCTTATTAGTGATTCCTGCAGCCCAAAAAAAGTCTGCAAGCTATAGATCTTTTTCTATTGGGGCTCCAGTACTCTGGAATGTTCTACCAGTAACAGTTAGAGATGCTACCTCAGTAGAAGCATTTAAGTCCCATCTTAAAACTCATTTGTATACTCTAACCTTCAAATAGACCCCTTTTTAGACTAGTTGATCTGCCGTCTCTCTTTTCTGCTCTGAAGAGAAGGCGCTCACTGTTCCAAAATCGGGAACTGGGATGGACCACTCCTCTTTGCATCAGTTGCTGACGTCTCGGCGCCCTGACTTGTCTACATGCAAGAGGATCACCACTATGGACCGGACTTTCCCGTTATTAACCGTGTCCACTCAGCAACCATTGCACCGCTCACCCAAGGTTTCTCGTTGTTCCCACTGGGTTGAGTTTGGATCTGATCCGAGGATTTCGTTGTGGCTCGTGCAGCCCTTTGAGACATTTGCAATTAAGGGCTATAGAAGTCAACTTTGATTGATTGATTGAAGAGCTTCATTCTCGTCTATTATTATCTTGTTAAAGGGGACCTTGGACTACGTTTACACTGCACACCAAATTGGATTTTTGATGCCCTCAAGTGACACAGATTGGATATTTTTCTGCCGGTCTAAACGCTCCTACGTGAGTCAAATCTCATCTCTTCGCATCAGATTCGGGCCACACCAGGAGGTAGTCCTAATCCGTCTGGAATCTGATCCTTTCAAATGTGGCTTTAGTCCAAACGGCAATGGGACCACGTGTGGATCATAGGTCCCCTTGAGCGCCCTGGTTTTCACAGCAACTACGACACTGAGCTGGTACTAAGTCCAGTGAAAAGTGACCCTAAACCAACTCCCTGTGCGTTGCATAAAGCTCTAAAACCTCTCAGTACTTAAAGTCAGTGCAGGTGTGACTTGTTGTCTTCGGTGGTTTCATTGACAAAAGTTGTCTAGCAGCTGCAGTACTTCTTAGACTTCCCTGAGAACCAGCATCCTTCCCCGTTTGGTTTTATTTGATGCAAGGAATGTCAGAAGACTGGTTCTCAGAGGGATCTAGGACAGAGTAAGTTGAGTTACAATCAGCAGTAAATTGTCGTTTAACTAAAAAGGTGCAGAATAATGAAAATGACTAAAAAGAGGATTTACAGCTGCTTGGGCTTTCTCTCTTTTGTTTACTTTAGTGGTGGGTTCCTGGAATGGTGTCACACTATTTAGGTCACAGGTGTCAAACTCAAGGCCAGGGGGCCAGGTCTGGCTCGCCTCATCATTGTATGGAAATAAAGTATTTTCTTGCTAAATACCTTCATTCTGTCCATTTTGACGAAAAAAAAACACTTCAACTCTTATAAACTTTAATATTACCGTATCCAAAATTGCAACAAATATTGTATTATCACACATTTTTTTGTTGAAGTAAAAATAAATCACGTACATTTCGGTCCATAAGTCGCTACTTTTTCCCTACACTTTCAATCCTGCGTCTTATAAAACGGTGCGGCTAATTTACGGATTTTGCGTCAAACACTTTTCAATAAACCCAAGCAAACACACTGAAAAGGTGTGTTATTGTTTGTGCCACGGCGCCATCTTTTGTACGAGTTGGCTCGAGTTGAAAATGTACTTCCTGTTTTAATGCCTTAGACCGGAAGTAAAACCGTCCATAGCGTTTCTGCTCGTATGGATTCTTCATTCGTCACTCCAAGCAACGTGTGTAAGTTTTACAATATAACTAAAACTATTCTTACTTACTAAAGCTTCCCATGTGTGATGTCTGTAGGAGTGTTCTCATGTATATTTGTACGTGCTATCATAACGTACTAAAACTAGTGTCGTTAGCATTAGCTAACATGCTAACACGTTTACGAGTGTCTGAGTTTGTATTATTAACTTACAATGGCATTATTTTTGTATTGTTTCACTTCCACAAATTCCTCAGTAAATTCACCAAAATGTCAGCGTGGAGTTATTGAGTCTGTTTAGCTGATTGGAGAGCTAGCTTGTGCAGCTAATGGGTCCATGACCATGACTTCTGTTTTGTCTGATCAGCCGTTTTACTGCCGTGTTACAGACACCGTTTGGAAACAATGAAGGTAAATTTTAATTTTTTTAGAGTGTATGTAAAAAAAATCAAATGCATATTCAATTATGTAATATTATGAGACGGCTCCTTATACATTTATATTTACATTTTTTTAGAGTATATGTAAAAAAAAAAAATCAAATGCATATTCAATTATGTAATATTATCGGGTGACTCCTTATACATTTATATTTACATTTTTTAGAGTCTATGTGAAAAAAATCAAATGCATATTCAAGTATGTAATATTATGAGACGACTCCTTGTACATTTATATTTAATTTTTTTTGTGTATGTTAAAAAAATCAAGTGCATAGGCAATTATGTAATATTATGAGGCGACTTCTTATACATTAAAATTAACATTTTTTAGAGTGAATGTGAAAAAAAATCAAATGCATAATTAAGTATGTAATATTATGAGACAACTCCTTATACATTTATATATATTGTTTTTAGTGTATGTAAAAACAATAATGCATATTTAAGTATGTAATATTATGAAACGACTTCTTATACATTAAAATTAACATTTTTTAGAGTGAATGTGAAAAAAAATCAAATGCATAATTACGTATGTAATATTATGAGACAACTCCTTATACATGTATATATATTGTTTTTAGTGTATGTAAAAACAATAATGCATATTTAAGTATGTAATATTATGAGACGACTTCTTATACATTTATATTTAAATTTTTTAGAGTGTATGTGAAAAAAATCAAATGCATATTCAAGTGTGTAATATTATGAGACGACTCCTTATACATTTATATTTACATGTTTTAGAGTTATGTTAAAAAAAAAATCAAATGCATATTTAAGTATGTAATATTATGAGACAACTCCTTATACATTTATATATATTGTTTTTAGTGTATGTAAAAAAATTATGCATATTTAAGTATGTAATATTATGAGACAACTTTTTATACATTTATATTTACATTTTTGAGAGTGTATGTGAAAAAAAAATCAAATGCATTTGCAATTATGTAATATTCTGAGACAACTCATTACATATTTTTTTGTGTATGTAAAATAAATCAAATGCATTTGCAATTATTTAATATTATGAGATTACTTCTCATACAATACAATTTTAATTTTTTTAGTGTATGTGAAAAAAATCTAATGCATATTCAAATATGTAATATTATGAGGCGACTCCTTATACATTAAAATTTACATTTTTTAAAGTGTATGTGAAAATAAAATCAAATGCATATTCAAGTATGTAATATTATGAGACGACTCCTTATACATTTATATTTACATGTTTTAGAGTTACCGGTATGTAATATTATGAGACAACTCCTTATACATTTATATATATTGTTTTTAGTGTATGTAAAAAAATATGCATATTTAAGTATGTAATATTATGAGACAACTCCTTATACATTTATATTTACATGTTTTAGAGTTATGTAAAAAAAAAAATCAAATGCATATTTAAGTATGTAATATTATGAGACAACTCCTTATACATTTATATATATTGTTTTTAGTGTATGTAAAAAAATTATGCATATTTAAGTATGTAATATTATGAGACAACTTTTTATACATTTATATTTACATTTTCTAGAGTGTATGTGAAAAAAAAATCAAATGCATTTGCAATTATGTAATATTATGAGACAACTCATTACATATTTTTTGTGTATGTAAAATAAATCAAATGCATTTGCAATTATGTAATATTATGAGATTACTTCTTATACAATACAATTTAATTTTTTTTAGTGTATGTGAAAAAAATCTAATGCATATTCAAATATGTAATATTATGAGGCGACTCCTTATACATTAAAATTTACATTTTTTAAAGTGTATGTGAAAAAAAAATCAAATGCATATTCAAGTATGTAATATTATGAGACGACTCCTTATACATTTATATTTACAGGTTTTAGAGTCTATGTAAAAAAAATAATCAAATGCATATTTAAGTATGTAATTTTATGAGGCAACTCCTTATACATTTATATATATTGTTTTTAGTGTATGTAAAAAAATATATGCATATTTAAGTATGTAATATTATGAGACAACTTTTTATACATTTATATTTACATTTTCACAGTGTATGTGAAAAAAAAATCAAATGCATTTGCAATTATGTAATATTATGAGACAACTCATTACATATTTTTTGTGTATGTAAAATAAATCAAATGCATTTGCAATTATGTAATATTATGAGATTACTTCTCATACAATACAATTTTAATTTTTTTAGTGTGTGTGAAAAAAATCTAATGCATATTCAAATATGTAATATTATGAGGCGACTCCTTATACATTAAAATTTACATTTTTTAAAGTGTATGTGAAAAAAAAATCAAATGCATATTCAAGTATGTAATATTATGAGACGACTCCTTATACATTTATATTTACAGGTTTTAGAGTCTATGTAAAAAAAAAATCAAATGCATATTTAAGTATGTAATTTTATGAGGCAACTCCTTATACATTTATATATATTGTTTTTAGTGTATGTAAAAAAAAATTATGCATATTTAAGTATGTAATATTATGAGACAACTTTTTATACATTTATATTTACATTTTCTAGAGTGTATGTGAAAAAAAAATCAAATGCATTTGCAATTATGTAATATTATGAGACAACTCATTACATATTTTTTGTGTATGTAAAATAAATCAAATGCATTTGCAATTATGTAATATTATGAGATTACTTCTCATACAATACAATTTTAATTTTTTTAGTGTGTGTGAAAAAAATCTAATGCATATTCAAATATGTAATATTATGAGGCGACTCCTTATACATTAAAATTTACATTTTTTAAAGTGTATGTGAAAAAAAAATCAAATGCATATTCAAGTATGTAATATTATGAGACGACTCCTTATACATTTATATTTACAGGTTTTAGAGTCTATGTAAAAAAAATAATCAAATGCATATTTAAGTATGTAATTTTATGAGGCAACTCCTTATACATTTATATATATTGTTTTTAGTGTATGTAAAAAAATATATGCATATTTAAGTATGTAATATTATGAGACAACTTTTTATACATTTATATTTACATTTTCACAGTGTATGTGAAAAAAAAAATCAAATGCATTTGCAATTATGTAATATTATGAGACAACTCATTACATATTTTTTGTGTATGTAAAATAAATCAAATGCATTTGCAATTATGTAATATTATGAGATTACTTCTCATACAATACAATTTAAATTTTTTTAGTGTGTGTGAAAAAAATCTAATGCATATTCAAATATGTAATATTATGAGGCGACTCCTTATACATTAAAATTTACATTTTTTAAAGTGTATGTGAAAAAAAAATCAAATGCATATTCAAGTATGTAATATTATGAGACGACTCCTTATACATTTATATTTACAGGTTTTAGAGTCTATGTAAAAAAAATAATCAAATGCATATTTAAGTATGTAATTTTATGAGGCAACTCCTTATACATTTATATATATTGTTTTTAGTGTATGTAAAAAAATATATGCATATTTAAGTATGTAATATTATGAGACAACTTTTTATACATTTATATTTACATTTTCACAGTGTATGTGAAAAAAAAAATCAAATGCATTTGCAATTATGTAATATTATGAGACAACTCATTACATATTTTTTGTGTATGTAAAATAAATCAAATGCATTTGCAATTATGTAATATTATGAGATTACTTCTCATACAATACAATTTAAATTTTTTTAGTGTGTGTGAAAAAAATCTAATGCATATTCAAATATGTAATATTATGAGGCGACTCCTTATACATTAAAATGTACATTTTTTAAAGTGTATGTGAAAAAAAAATCAAATGCATATTCAAGTATGTAATATTATGAGACGACTCCTTATACATTTATATTTACAGGTTTTAGAGTCTATGTAAAAAAAAAAATCAAATGCATATTTAAGTATGTAATTTTATGAGGCAACTCCTTATACATTTATATATATTGTTTTTAGTGTATGTAAAAAAAAATTATGCATATTTAAGTATGTAATATTATGAGACAACTTTTTATACATTTATATTTACATTTTCTAGAGTGTATGTGAAAAAAAAATCAAATGCATTTGCAATTATGTAATATTATGAGACAACTCATTACATATTTTTTGTGTATGTAAAATAAATCAAATGCATTTGCAATTATGTAATATTATGAGATTACTTCTTATACAATACAATTTAATTTTTTTTAGTGTATGTGAAAAAAATCTAATGTATATTCAAATATGTAATATTATGAGGCGACTCCTTATACATTAAAATTTACATTTTTTTTAGTGTATGTGAAAAAAAGCTAATGCATATTTAAGTATGTAATATTATGAGGCGACTCCTTATACATTTATATTTACATTTTATTCACCCTGTGAGGGCAGCCTCAGTTTGACACCCCTGATTTAGGTTATAGATGCTAGTAATAAAGAATAGTAAATATCCCAGACATATTTAACGCTGCTGTCATTACAGCATTCTGGGAAAATGAAGAGTTAAAATATGTTTTGTGCACATGAGTGGAAAAGAAGGAAGCATTGAGGAGGTTCGCCTTGTGGAGGAGTCTGAAATATGGCAGCCATTGATTTCTTCCAGGGTCTGGCTGAAGGCGTCTGGAACTGATGACTTATCGACTGGGAACCGGAGACGGGGGGACGGGGGGGACGTAAGCGGGTGAATGAGTGACAGAGTGAGGAATAATTCAATAAGTGGAGGAGTGGAAAAGTCAATTGGCGAGTGTGAGGAGAGGTGTTATAGTTCCCTGGGTGTGGAAAGGCTGCAGGTGCACAGGTGAAGGTGAGGCCAACTGCTGTGTGTGTCAAATGTGTGTGTGTGTGTGTGTGTGTGTGTGTGTGTGTTAGTAAAGTGCATGCCATGCGTCGTAGTAACGCCTGAGTGTTGTGCAGGTGCAGCAGTATTAGTGAGAGGTAGAGAGAAGAGTGGACAGTGAGGGTGTGCACCTCAGGGCAAGAGCACTTACCAAAGGACTCTGTGGTTCAAAAGAGAAAAGACACAGCAAGGACATGGCATTACTACAGGTGCATTACCACAGGTGCACTCATCAAACACCTTGAACAACACTGGAACCGACAAGCTATTCGTCGTCCACAAGACATTTCATCCTTATTAAATATCACCTTCGGCATTGTCAAGGACAACTGCACTTTTTTTTTTTTTGCGATCATTCACAATACTCACGAGAGACAAGAACACTTGTGTGTTTTTTTTTTTTTTAATGCATTCTACTTTGTAATCATGCTGCCAATAATAGTCATCCGTTTAGTCTCTTAATTACTGTAAAAAGCACCAACATTAGTCCATTTACATGACCTGAATATGAACAAGTATTAGCCATATTGTTATTATAAGTGCTGACGCAGACAGACTATTTTCAGCAAGCTAACCAGCTTATGCTGCTATATTGACATATTGAGCTGCTGCATGGCCTCTGAGTTGGTGAAAGTTCATTCTAGATGATAAATCATGTCTCTCACCTGGATAGTAGAAGGTTGTGGACATAAACCCACAAATTGGTCAACTTTGACACGAAAAAACAACACTTTTTTGAAGATTATGATGATTTGTTGATGTAAAAGGGAAGATATAAACATCCCATCAGTCTTTATCCCAGTGAGAGCAGACATTGTACAGTAAGTGATTGTTTTATTATGTTTTAAATCTTGTTTAGCATTTAGCATTACTGCTACATAATGCTTAGTGTTTGACTAAAGCTGCATCTGTTTAGCACACTAAAACTTGTAGATCATCCTCCTTATATTCAGGCTCAAAATAGACGTTTCTGGATCATCATTTGTCCCAAAGTAGTCTTTGTTGTCTCTCATCAAGTCTGCCATGATTAGTAGTCTTCTTCTTGTTGTTGAAGGAAAATTTAATTTTGCAGGAAATGTTTTGTGAAATTAATACACCGTCAAAATACGTAAATATTAAATGTTATTATGAATGTTACTAGATACTACATATATACTTACATCATGTATATATTACATGTTATTATGAATGTTACTACATGACATATATACTTACATCATGTATATATTACATGTTATTTTGAATGTTACTACATTACATATATACTTACATAATGTATATATTACATGTTATTATGAATGTTACTACATGACATATATACTTACATCATGTATATATTACATGTTATTATGAATGTTACTACATGACATATATACTTACATCATGTATATATTACATGTTAATATGAATGTTAATAGATACTACATACATACTTACATCATGTATATATTACATGTTATTATGAATGTTACTAGATACTACATATATACTTACATCATGTAATTATTACATGTTATTGTGAATGTTACTACATTACATATATACTTACATCATGCATATATTATATGTTATTATGAATGTTACTACATGACATATATACTTACATCATGTATATATTACAAGCTATTATGAATGTTACTACATGACATATATACTTACATCATGTATATATTACATATTATGAATGTTACTACATGACATATATACTTACATCATGTATATATTACATGCTATTATGAATGTTACTACATGACATATATACTTACATCATGTAAATATTACATGTTATTATGAATGTTACTACATGACATATATACTTACATCATATATATGTTACATGTTATTATGAATGTTACTACATTACATATATACTTACATCATGTATATATTACATGTTATTATGAATGTTACTACATGACATATATACTTACATCATGTATATATTACATGTTATTATGAATGTTACTACATGACATATATACTTACATCATGTATATATTACATGTTATTATGAATGTTACTACATGACATATATACTTACATCATGTATATGTTACATATTATGAATGTTACTACATGACATATATACTTACATCATGTATATATTACATATTATGAATGTTACTACATGACATATATACTTACATCATGTATATATTACATGCTATTATGAATGTTACTACATGACATATATACTTACATCATGTATATATTACATGTTATTATGAAAGTTACTACATTACATATACTTACATCATATATATATTACATGTTATTATGAATGTTACTACATGACAAATATACTTACATCATGTATATATTACATGTTATTATGAATGTTACTAGATACTACATATATACTTACATCATGTAATTATTACATGTTATTGTGAATGTTACTACATAACATATATACTTACATCATATATATATTACATGTTATTATGAATGTTACTACATTACATATATACTTACATCATGTATATATTACATGTTATTATGAATGTTACTACATGACATATATACTTACATCATTTATATATTGCATGTTATTATGAATGTTACTACATGACATATATACTTACATCATGTAAATATTACATGTTATTATGAATGTTACTACATGACATATATACTTACATCATGTTTATATTACATGTTATTATGAATATTACTACATTACATATATATTTACATCATGTATGTATTACATGTTATTATCAATGTTACTAGAAACTACATATGCACTTACATCACGTTTATATTACATGTTATTATGAATGTTACTACATTACATATATACTTACATCATGTAAATATTACATGTTACTATGAATGTTACTACATGACATATATACTTACATCATGTATATATTACATGCTATTATGAATGTTACTACATGACATATATACTTACATCATGTATATATTACATGTTATTATGAAAGTTACTACATTACATATACTTACATCATATATATATTACATGTTATTATGAATGTTACTACATGACATATATACTTACATCATGTATATAGTACATGTTATTATGAATGTTACTACACTACATATACACTTACATCATGTATATATTACATGTTATTATGAATGTTACTACATGACATATATACTTACATCATGTATATATTACATGCTATTATGAATGTTACTACATGACTTATATACTTACATCATGTATATATTACATGTTATTATGAATGTTACCACATGACATATATACTTACATCATGTATATATTACATGTTATTATGAATGTTACTACATGACATATATACTTACATCATGTATATATTACATGTTATTATGAATGTTACTACATTACATATACTTACATTATATATATATTACAAGTTATTATGAATGTTACTAGATACTACATATATACTTACATCATGTATATATTACATGTTATTATGAATGTTGCTAGATACTACATATATACTTACATCATGTATATATTACATGTTATTGTGAATGTTACTACATTACATATATACTTACATCATGTATATATTACATGTTATTGTGAATGTTACTACATGACATATATACTTACATCATGTATATAGTACATGTTATTATGAATGTTACTACACTACATATACACTTACATCATGTATATATTACATGTTATTATGAATGTTACTACATGACATATATACTTACATCATGTATATATTACATGTTATTATGAATGTTACTACATGACATATATACTTACATCATGTATATATTACATATTATTATGAATGTTACTACATTATATATATACATACCAACATCATGTATTTTATACATGTTATTATGAATGTTACTAGATACTACATATATACTTACATCATGTATATATTACATATTGTTATGAATGTTACTACATTATATATACATACCAAAATCATGTATATTATACATGTTATTATGAATGTTACTAGATACTACATATATACTTACAGCGTATATACAAAACCTTGATGGATCTTTTTGGATGTTTTATAGGTGGAATATAGCAACTCTCATGACCTCAATTGTTTGCTGACTCTTGCTAGTGTTTATTTACGATTTAGAATGCATAAAAAAGAGAAACAAACGTGTTCCTGTCTCACACAAAGATTGTGAACGGTGTGCAGTTGCCCTTTAAGACACAGCTGGGGCAAAGAGCTTTTCAAAGGCAGCAAAGGAAGTAGTACGAGGGCTCTGAGCAGGGACTTTGGGTCGAGCCGTGAGAAACAAGCGGGTAGAAAAAGCAGAGAGGTTGTCGTCCACTAAGTCGGGCGACCAATCACGGGAGAGGGGTTGAGGTCCCAGAGTTGATCCCTGGAAGCAGCAGGAGGGGGTGGCCAAGGGGGATTGAGGACACTTGGACACACTACTGTGGCTAAAACACAACCAGACAGAATAGGACGGACTTCTGGACTCACAGACTCCCAGACAAAAAAACGGGGAAAAGTGTTTTGATTGATTTGGATTAGTCACAGCAGTGAGATTACTGAGAAAAGGCAATTCCTGCAGAACACGCCACCATTACTTGGCCTGGAAGATCTTTACTTCTTTTTGCAGACATACAGTCACGGTCAAAAGTCTATGTACACTTGTGAAGAACATCATGTCATGGCTGTCTGGAGTTTACAATCAACTCTTATGTTTTTTGTGATGTAGTGATTGGAGCACATACTTGTTGCTCACACAAAACATTCATGAAGTTTGCTTCTTTTATGAATTTATTATGGCTCTACTGAAAATGTGAGCAAATGTGCTGGGTCAAAAGTATACAAACCCTGTTTCCATATGAGTTGGGAAATTGTGTTAGATGTAAATATATACGGAATACAATGATTTGAAAATCATTTTCAACCCATATTCAGTTGAATATGCTACAAAGACAACATATTTGATGTTCAAACTCATAAACTTTTTTTTTTTTTTTTTGCAAATAATCATTAACTTTAGAATTTGATGCCAGCAACACGTGACAAAGAAGTTGGGAAAGGTGGCAATAAATACTGATAAAGTTGAGGAATGCTCATCAAACACTTATTTGGAACATCCCACAGGTGAGCAGGCTAATTGGGAACAGGTGGGTGCCATGATTGGGTATAAAAGTAGATTCCATGAAATGCTCAGTCATTCACAAACAAGGATGGGGCGAGGGTCACCACTTTGTCAACAAATGCCTGAGCAAATTGTTGAACAGTTTAAGAAAAAACGTTCTCAAGCAGCTATTGCAAGGAATTTAGGGATTTCACCATCTACGCTCCGTAATATCATCAAAGGGTTCAGAGAATCTGGAGAAATCACTGCACGTAAGCAGCTAAGCCCGTGACTTTCCATCCCTCAGGCTGTACTGCATCAACAAGCGACATCAGTGTGTAAAGGATATCACCACAAGGGCTCAGGAACACTTTAGAAACCCGCTGTCAGTAACTACAGTTGGTCGCTACATCTGTAAGTGCAAGTTAAAACTCTCCTATGCAAGGCGAAAACCGTTTATCAACAACACCCAGAAACGCCGTCGGCTTTGCTGGGCCTGAGCTCATCTAAGATGGACTGATGCAAAGTGGAAAAGTGTTCTGTGGTCTGACGAGTCCACATTTCAAATTGTTTTTGGAAACTGTGAACGTCGTGTCCTCTGGACCAAAGAGGAAAAGAACTATCCGGATTGTTCTAGGCGCAAAGTGTAAAAGGCAGCATGTGTGATGGTATGGGGGTGTATTAGTGGCCAAGACATGGGTAACTTACACATCTGTGAAGGCACCATTAATGCTGAAAGGTACATACAGCTTTTGGAGCAACATAGGCTGCTACCATGGATGCCCCTGCTTATTTCAGCAAGACAATGCCAAGCCACGTGTTACATCAACATGGCTTCATAGTAAAAGAGTGCGGGTACTAGACTGGCCTGCCTGTAGTCCAGACCTGTCTCCCATTGAAAATGTGTGGTGCATTATGAAGCCTAAAATAGCACAAGGGAGACCCCCGGACTGTTGAACAACTTAAGCTGTACATCAAGCAAGAATGGGAAAGAATTCCACCTGAGAAGCTTCAAAAATGTGTCTCCTCAGTTCCCAAACGTTTATTGAGTGTTGTTAAAAGGAAAGGCCATGTAACACAGTGGTGAACATGCCCTTTCCCAACTACTTTGGCACGTGTTGCAGCCATGAAACTCTAATTATTATTTGCAAAAAAAAAAAAAGTTTATGAGTTTGAACATCAAATATGTTGTCTTTGTAGTGCATTCAACTGAATATGGGTTGAAAATGATTTGCAAATCATTGTATTCCATTTATATTTACATCTAACACAATTTCCCAACTCATATGGAAACAGGGTTTGTACATACAGCAATGTTAATATTTGCTTACATGTCCCTTGGCAAGTTTACCTGCAATAAGGCGCTTTTGGTAGCCATCCACAAGCTTCTGCTTGACCACTTGACCACTAAATTGCTGCAGTTCAGCTAAACATGTTGCTTTTCTGACATGGACTTGTTTCTTCAGCATTATCCACACCTTTAAGTCAGGACTTTGGGAAGGCCATTCTAAAACCTTCATTCTAGCCTGATTTAGCCATTACTTTACTACTTTTGAGGTGTGTTTGGGGTCATTGTCCTGTTGGAACACCCAACAGCGCCCAAGACCCAACCTCCGGGCTGATGATTTTAGCTTGTCCTGAAGAATTTGGAGCTAATCCTCCTTTTTCATTGTCCCATTTAAAGCAGCAGTTCCATTGGCAGCAAAACAGGCACAGAGCATAATACTACCACCACCATGCTTGATGGTAGGAATGGTGGTTTTGGGATTAAAGGCCTCACATTTTCTCCTCCAAACATATAACTGGGTATTGTGGCCAAACAGCTCCATTTTTGTTTCATCTGACATCACATGGACAAAGATAAGACCTTCTGGAGGAAAGTTCTGTGGTCTGATGAAACAAAAATGGAGCTGTTTGGCCACAATACCCAGCAATATGTTTGGAGGAGAAAAAGTGGTAAAGGAATGGCTAAATCAGGCTAGAATGAAAGTTTCAGAATGGCCTTCCCAAAGTCCTGACTTAAAGGTGTGGACAATGCTGAAGAAACAAGTCCATGTCAGAAAAGCAACACATTTAGCTGAACTGCACCAATTTAGTGGTCAAGTGGTCAAGCAGAAGCTTTTGGATGGCTACCAAAAGCGCCTTATTGCAAGTAAACTTGCCAAGGGACATGTAAGCAAATATTAACATTGCTGACCCTCACATTTTCAGTAGAGCCATAATAAATTCATAAAAGAAGCAAACTTCATGAATGTTTTTTGTGAGCAACAAGTATGTGCTCCAATCACAAAAACATAATAATGATTGTAAAGTCCAAACAGCCATGACATGATGTTCTTCACAAGTGTACGTAGACTTTTGACCAGGACTATAAGACCTGTAATGGTGACGTGCACAGGAAGGCCTCAGCGTGTTTGGAGCAAAGCGGAGAAGGTTTCACTCTGAAAAGTCCTGGAAGAGTCGGCAAGCCTCCAAGGCGACTCAAAGCGGCGACAGCACGGCCAGAGACCGGGGCAGGAAGTGGCCAGGGTCACACAAGCGTCGGAGGGAGGAGAGGTGTAGCATGAGGGTCGGGGGGAGGACTGAAGCTCTTAAGGCAGAAGGGAGAAGAGCTGGAGGAAGAAGGTCGCTGGTTACCTGAGCGCAGCTGCTTGATTCGTCCGTTGTTGCTGGAGGTGTTGACGGGCAGGAAGTCCTTGAACCAACTAATCTCCGGGTCGGGGTTTCCGCTGGCCGCGCACAACATGGTGGCGGTCCGAGAGCGCTCCACCACCTTCAGCTGGGGCCCCATGTCTATGGTGGGGAAGCCCGAAGGCAGCTGGTCCTCTGGAAGGATGAGACAAACAAGGTTCAAGAAAGGGATAATGCATTATTATGCCTGAATTATCATCCATTGTTCAAAATATTTAATGTTCACAAATGTTAATAACTAATAATTCATACTTAACACTTAATCATTGATCATTGATAATTGATAATTAATAAGTAATAATTAGTATTTAATATTTAATATTTAGTATGTAATAATTAATATTTAATAATTAGTATTTGATATTTAACATTTAATATTTTATATTGAACATTTAATATTTAATATTTGGCATTTAACAATTAATATTTAATATTTAATAATTTAAATAAGAGGATAATTAATATATATAATTAATGTATTGTAATTATACATTAATTATGCATTAATTATATACTAAGTATACATTAATACATTTAGAAACCCCCCACTTGTTTTAACCCTTTGTGAGGATAATGATAACTTGTTGATGTAAAGGGGAATATATAAACATCCCATTAGTTTTTATCCCCGTGAGAGCAGACATTGTACAGTAAGTGATTGTTTTACATCTTGCTTCGCACTTAGCAATACTGCTACACGACGCTTAGTGCGTGACTAAAGATAGTTAATCTAAGTTAATCTAGAATTAACTTTCACCAAGTCAGAGGCCATGCAGCAGCTCAACATGTCAATATAGCAGCATAAGCTAGTTAGCTTGCTGAAAATAGTCTGTCTGTGTCAGCACTTGTAATAACAATATCACTAATACTTGTTCATTTTCAGGTCACGACATGTAAATGGAGTATTGTTGGTGGTTAATTAATTGGTTAGTTAATTAATTAATCATTGATTCAAATTAAATGTTTAATGTTTATTTACAAAGATAGGATACAGTCACACTTTCTTACATCACGCTTCTAAGTAGATTTAAAAAAAAAAAATATTTTAAAGCATATTCTACATGGTTTTGGCCTAAATTAGGTGTTAAATGAACTTTTATTCATGTATTACCATTAAATCCAGACTATAAACTACTTGTTTTCTTATGCTTCAAACCCTGTAGCTCGCATGTGTCAAACTCAAGGCCCGGGGACCGGATCTAGCCCGCCACATCATTTTATCTGGCCCGCAAACAACTGGAAATATGTGTCAATAAAGTACTTCATTTTTTCTCACTAAATGTCATTGATTTTTTTCATTTTGACAGAAAAAATATATGCTCCCTCCCTTGGGCCGCGTCCTTAGTTCGATGGCCTCCTTAATCCATCGTTTGAATTTGTTACTTTCTGGGCCGATGATTTTGCCGTTGTCCCGGTCCATGATGTGGTAGTTTATATTGCAATGGTCTGGCATACTGCTTGAAATTGCATACCTTTTAAACTTTAATAGTATCCAATATTGCAAAAAATATTACAGTATATTAACATACTTTATACATTTTACGTTGTTCTTTACAGCATACTACTGTAAACTGAGAAAAACTACTACTGTTTTGTGCGTTAAAATTCTGTTGACTGAGCTGCCAGTTTTTGACTGTAAAATCTACGCTTGTTGTTTTTAACTGTGTATTACTGTAAATGGAAAGACGGTACATTTGTTTTTTACAGTACACAAACTGGCAGCTAAATAACCAGAATTAAAAAAAAAAATATGTACAGTTTTTCCAGGAACAATATGTTGTAAAACAATGTCAACTTAACACAAAAATTCTGCCAACTGCCAGATTTTTCCTTAAAACCCCCCAAAACAGTTGTACTGTTTTTCCATTTACCGTAAAATGTTAATGTAAAAAATAAACACTATATTTTACAGTAAGATTGTGTAAATTTAAAGTTTTTACTGTAAAATCGGCAGTTAATTATCAGCGCCATCCTTTGGACGAGTTTGCACACTGCAGGTGCTGCTGGGCTGCCTTCTGTCTCGACTCAGCTTTCAACACAGAATTTACAACTGCCAAATCCGTCTTCTTGCCGTCCATAACGTTTCTACCCGTATGGATTCCTAATTCGTCACTCCAAGCAACGTTTTTAAGTTTTACAATATAACTAAAACAATTCTTACTTACTAAAGCGTCCCAGGTGTGATGTCTGTAGGAGTGTTTACATGCATATTTGTACCTGCTATTGTAATGTAATCAAGCTAGCGTTGTTAGCAACAAAGCTAACTGTCGTAGCTGCTAATGTCAAGTTGAATGTTTTAGCAAAACAACACAGGCTAGTCCTGTATTTTATAGTAGAATACACTCAAGGCTGCTAAATTGTGTGAAACGAGGGTAAATGTGACTATATGGGTGTTATTTCGTGTTTAGAGTGCTATAAAAATGTCAATAAAACATATTTAGGAGGTAAAGATGACTATATGGGTGTTATTTCATGATTACAGGGCTATAATAATGTCAATAAAAACATATTTTGAAGGTAAAGATGACCATGTGGGTGTTTTTTTCATGTTTAGAGGGCTATAATAATGTCAATAAAAACATATTTAGAAGGTAAAGATGACTATATAGGTGTTATTTCATGTTTAGAGGGCTATAATAATGTCAATAAAAACATACTTAGAAGGTAAATGTGACTAGATGGGTGTTATTTCATGTTTAGAGGACTATAATAATGTCAATAAAAACATATTTTGAAGTTCATAAACTGTTTTTGTAATGCTCTCACTATGAAAATATTGGATTGGTTATTAATAATTCTACATTACCGTAAAGTCCAGTACCAATTAATAAACAAGAGACTGTATTACATGATTTTATCAAAATATTCATCCATTGTTAAATATTTATTTTGGAATTAAATAATTTACAGACAAAAGGAACATCTTTTTTTAAAGCATGATGGTCACATGATCTTCCATCGAAGACCATGTGACCAGACTAAATGCATGTTCATGGTTTCATACAACCTTGCCTTATGATCGCATGATTTAGGACAATTGAAGAATGGTTAGCTTAGCTTGTATTAATGTACTTTAGAATGTTTCACTCTATAGTGTAGAATGTATCATTTAGTGAATTAGTTGTGTTTAAAATGCGTTAGAAGACCACCTAAAAGACAATTATTCATGTTCTATGTTTTTCCACCAGTCTTGCTCCAAGTACATGTTTTATTTTACAGCTCATTGAGCTGCGTGAGGTATTCCAAGTCCATATGACTCACCAGAGATATTTTTCTCTCCACTGGAGGTATAAACGAGCGGGCTAAATATCCCTAATATGGGACACGCTCACTGGGGCCTCGGGCGTCTGCACGGTACGCTCAGCTGAGGGGCCTCAAAAAGACTAAGCAGACTCTTCCCACCTTCCCCTGTTCCGCTTATGCAAGAGCACAACTCAAACTACCACATCAAATATTCCACCGACTATTTTCACAGAGTCCCCCCCAAGATCAATGTGTAGGACACGCATTTACACCTAAAGAACAATAATGTGCGGTAAATAAACATCAGCGGCTGGACAAAATATTGGAAGGATGGTGAAATTTAAGCTTTGAAAATGTTCATTCACAGACATGGACGGTCGTTAGCATGAGCAAAATTAGCTCAAAAAGGTTAATTATGTCTTTGTGGAGGGGGGCGTGGTCTGCGGGCCTGCCGCGGAGCGGGGAAGTGTAGGACCGGCGGCAGGTGAGTAGATTGCTCAGCTGGTTCTTGTTATCTAATCACCTGTCGCCCTTATTAGCAGCAGCCGGCACGAGACACGTTGTTGGAGTTGGAGCCAGAGAGGGACACGCGCCCCGAGACAAACCATATTGCTGGAAAGCAGGCCACCCGGGTGTTTATGCAAATAAAAGACTCGATTCAAACTGTCTACCGGGCTCCCGAAGATCTGTCGGCCAGGAGAACCCACAACAAGAGGGAAACCTCACAGTCTTCTTATGCATGTGCTTTTCACACGTTCTTGTAATCAGACCATATTTTCAGTATATTAGATGGAATTGGAATGAGGATCGGGCAGCACAGTGGAAGAGGGGTTAGTGCGTCTGCCTCACAATACGAAGTAGTCCTGAGTTCAATCCCGGGCTCGGGATCTTTCTGTGTGGAGTTTGCATGTTCTCCCCGTGACTGCGTGGGTTCCCTCCGGGTACTCCGGTTCCTCCCACTTCCAAAGACATGCACCTGGGGATAGGCCCCTCCCACCTCCAAAGACATGCACCTGGGGATAGGCTCCTCCCACCTCCAAAGACATGGACCTGGGGATAGGCTGATTGGCAACACTAAATTGGCCCTAGTGTGTGAATGTGAGTGTGAATGTTGTCTGTCTATCGGTGTTGGCCTTGCGATGAGGTGGCGACGTGTCCAGGGTGTACCCCGCCTTTTGCCCGATTGTAGCTGAGATAGGCTCCAGCACCCCCCGCAACCATGAATGGGACAAGCGGTAGGAAATGGATGGATGGATGGAATGAGGCTCAGCATCTCCAAATCTGAGGCCATGGTTCTCAGCAGGAAACCGATGGTTTGTACAGTCCAGGTAAAGAACGAGACTCTGTCCCAGGTGGAGGAGTTTAAGTATCTTGGGGTCTTGTTCACGAGTGAGGGAAAGATGGAGAAGGAAATCAGCCGGAGAATCGAAGCAGCTGGGGCAGTATTGCGGTCTCTCTGCCGCACTGTTGTGACCAAACGAGAGCTGAGCCAGAAGGCAAAGCTCTCTACATTCCTACTCTCACCTATGGTCATGAAGTGTGGGTCATGACCGAAAGAATAAGATGGCGGATACAAGCGGCCGAGATGAGTTTCCTCAGAAGGGTGGCTGGCAACTCCCTTAGAGATAGGGTGAGAAGTTCAGTCACCCGAGAGAGACTCGGAGTAGAGCCGCTGCTCCTTCGCTTGGAAAGGAGCCAGCTTAGGCGGTTCGGGCATCTCGTGCGGATGCCTCACCAGCGTCTTCCTAAGGAGGTCCTCGTTGCACGTCCCACTGGGAGGAGACCCAGATGGAGGGATTTACATCTCCTCCCTGGCCTGGGAACACTTCGGGATTCCTCAGGAGGAAGTTGCTAATGTTGCTCTAGAGAGGGAAGTCTGGAGCTGTTGTCCCCGCGACCCGATTCCGGATAAGCGGTTGTAGATGGTCGGATGGCTAGATGGAATTATTACCTGACATGTTAGGACTGTCATCTGCAGTCTTCTTCAGAAGGGTCTCCTGACCACTGTGACGTGTTGCCTACCAGCTGTTCTTATAGGCGTGGCCAACCAGGCACACCTGTCAAGTTTACCTGGTCCCGCCCCCGCCGCTTGATGGTTAATGGAGGAGGGCCGCTTCCTTAGTTCAATGGCCTCCTTAATCGATAGTTTGAATTTGTTACTTTCTGTGCCGATGATTTTGCCGTTGTCCCGGTCCATGATGTGGTAGTTTATTTTGCAACGATCTGATATGGCTGATTTGAAGATTTCCTGTTCGGACTTTTGCTTTAGGCTTCTTGTAAACCTCCAGTTGTCTCTTTTTCACATTCTTTCTGATTGTTCTTTCTTGCTTGTGTTCCCTGTTTCTCCCATGTCGGATTTTTTGCATGATTTACACAGGATTTCCAGAGCCAACCAGGTATACTTGACAGGTCTGCCTGGTTGGCCACGCCTATAAGAACAGCTGGTAGGCAACACGTCACAGTGGTCAGGTGACCCTTCTGAAGAAGACTGCAGATGACAGTCCAAATATGTCAGGTAAAAAATCCCTCTAATATACTGAAAATATTGTCTAAATACAAACAAATGTCAAAAGTAATAGCAAGATTTCACTGGGACAGAACAAAATCAGAGACAGTCGGCCATTTTTGTTTTGACTGAAGCGGTAGTCAAGAAAATACACAGTGAATCATAAAATATACTGTTTAGTCTGAAAGACTAATCAAACCAACTATTGCCATTTTCGGGCAAAGTCCTAGAAAAGTTGTATACCAACTGCTTAGTGACTTTCTCCTGCTGAACAATGTGTTTGATTTTTTCCAGTCAGAATGTAGTCCTCACCACAGAACTGAATCTGCTCTGATCAAGGTGACTACTGATATCCGCCTGAACACAGACGTAGGAAAAGTCTCAGTCTTGGTTCTGAACTATATAAACCATCTCCAGGTCTGAGAACCTCAGGGAGTGGTCTCCTGCTGACATGTTAGAACCATATGAACCATCTCCAGCTCTGAGTACCTCGGGGACTGGTCTCCTGCTGACATGTTAGAACCATATTAACCATCTCCAGCTCTGAGTACCTCAGGGACTGGTCTCCTGCTGACATGTTAGAACCATATGAACCATCTCCAGCTCTGAGAACCTCAGGGACTGGTCTCCTGCTGACATGTTAGAACCATATGAACCATCTCCAGCTCTGAGAACCTCAGGGACTGGTCTCCTGCTGACATGTTAGAACCATATGAACCATCTCCAGCTCTGAGAACCTCAGGGGCTGGTCTCCTGCTGACATGTTAGAACCATATGAACCATCTCCAGGTCTGAGAACCTCAGGGAGTGGTCTCCTGCTGACATGTTAGGACCATATGAACCATTTCCAGCTCTGAGAACCTCAGGGAGTGGTCTCCTGCTGACATGTTAGAACTATATGAACCATCTCCAGCTCTGAGGACCTCAGGGACTGGTCTCCTGCTGACATGTTAGAACCATATGAACCATTTCCAGCTCTGAGAACCTCAGGGAGTGGTCTCCTGCTGACATGTTAGGACTATATGAACCATCTCCAGCTCTGAGTATCTCAGGGACTGGTCTCCTGCTGACATGTTAGGACCATATGAACCATCTCCAGCTCTGAGAACCTCAGGGAGTGGTCTCCTGCTGACATGTTAGAACCATATGAACCATCTCCATTGTCTGAGAACCTCAGGGAGTGGTCTCCTGCTGACATGTTAGAACCATATGAACCATTTCCAGCTCTGTGAACCTCAGGGAGTGGTCTCCTGCTGACATGTTAGAACTATATGAACCATCTCCAGCTCTGAGTACCTCAGGGACTGGTCTCCTGCTGACATGCTAGGACCATATGAACCATCTCCAGCTCTGAGAACCTCAGGGACTGGTCTCCTGCTGGTGCCCAGAGTCAGGACCAAACATGGTGAGACTGCGTTTCAGTTTTATGCTCCTAAAATCTGGAATAGTCTTCCTGAAGATACGAGCCTCAATTGACAAGGTTATTTAATTGTGCATTTGGCAACTGAAAGTATTTTATCTACACTCTTTAAATTTAATTTTAATTATGATCGTTTTATGATGATTTTATTTTCACATTTCATGTTTTATATTTAAATTTTTTCTTGTAAAGCACTTTGAATTACCTGACTTGTGCTTGATAAATAAACTTATCTTGCTTCAGTGCTTCATGCTTGGATTGTAAACTAGCATGATTGCAGACGACCATAGCGTATCCCACCGCGCAATCCGCTAAAAAACTAATTTATAGCATAAAATAAATGAAAAGCAATCAAATTCCTTTTTGGTACCAGGTTTCCTGGGAAACTTCCCAGTCATCAATGATATAAAGATGGACTATCAAGGTTTGACCTTCAAGGTATTTTCATTTGTGCCCACTGATTCTGCTCTTAAAAAAAAAAAAAAAAAAAATCAGAATCCCTTGTGATCCCTTTCAACCTCCCCGAGCCTCATTAACGGGAAATCCTAGAGCTGAACCTTGCCGAGGAGATGCTAATTCTGCTAGTAACGCTTCGAACTGTAGTCAGCGGGTCGTGAGACAGTGGCTCTGTAAACACATGTACATATATACCTACATATATACATACATATATGCATATACACACACATACATATATATGCATATATATACATATATACCTACATATATGCATATATATACATATATACCTACATATATACATATATGCATATACACACACATACATATATATGCATATACATACATATATACCTACATATATGCATATAAACATATATACATGTATATATATATACACATATATACATACATATAAACATATATATATATATATATATATATATATATATATATATATATATATATATATATATATATACTGTATATATATATATATATATATATACATATATATATATATATATACATATACAGGTATACCTACATATATGCATATATATACCTACATATATACATATATGCCTACATATATACATATATGCATATATATACATATGCACCTACATATACACATATATGCATATATACATATATACCTACATATATACATATATGCATACATGTATACATATATACATATATACCTACATATTTACATATATGCATACATTTATACATATATGCATATATACATATATACCTAAATATTTACATATATACATACATATATACATATATACCAGATATTAACTGTACATATATACATATATACCTACATATATATATACCTAAATATTTACATATATACATACATATATACCAGATATTAACTGTGCATATATACATATATACATACATATATACATATCTACCTACATATATACCTATACATACATACATATATACCTACATATATATATATACCTAAATATTTACATATATACATACATATATACCAGATATTAACTGTACATATATACATATATACCTACATATATACATACATATATACATATTTACCTACATATATACCTATACATACATACATACATATATACATACATATATACCTATATATACATACATACATACATACATACATACATATATATCTACCTACATATATACATATATACATAAATATATACCTATACATACATACATATATACCTATATATACACATATATATACTTTTATATCTACATATATATCCCTACATATATACATACATCTATACTGTATGTGGCCTTTTAACAGCTCGGGTTTCGATCAATCACAAGAACATGACAGAAAAAAGCGACGGAACAAGATGAGAAGGTGTTTGTGTGGTGGCCTGCAAGTGGGGGAAAGGGGGAGGGGCTAAAAAACACCAGCAACATTTGCAAAAAAAAAAAAAGCGAAATTGAATAGCGGGACAAAGGCAGGGAAATAGAGGCACACCAAGAGGCGGGAGAAGCACGGGGAGGGAGGATGCGGCAGAACAATCCTGATTCTTCGCTTTCATTATGCAAACACCTACTTCAAAGAGAGGCGGCCATAATGCATTCTTTTTCATCTACCTGGGTGGGAAACATGCTTTAAAAACATGCTCCCCCACATAATGGTGGGTTGGAGCGGCCAGCGGGAAAGGTGTGCATTAGACACGTGTCATATTTGTCATATTTGGACATAAAGGAAGGGTGTTCATTAGACTCGTGTCATATTTGTCATATTTGGACATAAAGGAAGGGTGTTCATTAGACTCGTGTCATATTTGTCATATTTGGACATAAAGGAAGGGTGTGCATTAGACACGTGTCATATTTGTCATATTTGGACATAAAGGAAGGGTGTTCATTAGACTCGTGTCATATTTGTCATATTTGGACATAAAGGAAGGGTGTTCATTAGACTCGTGTCATATTTGTCATATTTGGACATAAAGGAAGGGTGTGCATTAGACACGTGTCATATTTGTCATATTTGGACATAAAGGAAGGGTGTGCATTAGACATGTGTCATATTTGTCATATTTGGACATAAAGGAAGGGTGTGCATTAGACATGTGTCATATTTGTCATATTTGGACATAAAGGAAGGGTGTTCATTAGACTCGTGTCATATTTGTCATATTTGGACATAAAGGAAGGGTGTTCATTAGACTCGTGTCATATTTGTCATATTTGGACATAAAGGAAGGGTGTGCATTAGACACGTGTCATATTTGGACATAAAGGAAGGGTGTGCATTAGACACGTGTCACACATGTCATATTTGGACATAAAGGAAGGGTGTTCATTAGACACGTATCATATTTGTCATATTTGGACATAAAGGAAGGGTGTTTATTAGACACGTGTTACACACGTCATATTTGGACATAAAGGAAGGGTGTGCATTAGACACGTGTCATATTTGTCATATTTGGACATAAAGGAAGGGTGTGCATTAGACACGTGTCATATTTGTCATATTTGGACATAAAGGAAGGGTGTGCATTAGACATGTGTCACACATGTCATATTTGGACATAAAGGAAGGGTGTGCATTAGATACATGTCATATTTGTCATATTTGGACATAAAGGAAAGGTGTGCATTAGACACGTGTCATATTTGGACATAAAGGAAGGGTGTGCATTAGACACGTGTCATATTTGTCATATTTGGACATAAAGGAAGGGTGTGCATTAGACTCGTGTCATATTTGTCATATTTGGACATAAAGGAAGGGTGTGCATTAGACACATGTCATATTTGTCATATTTGGACATAAAGGAAGGGTGTGCATTTGACACATGTCATATTTGTCATATTTGGACATAAAGGAAGGGTGTGCATTAGACACATGTCATATTTGGACATAAAGGAAGGGTGTGCATTAGACTCGTGTCATATTTGTCATATCTGGACATAAAGGAAGGGTGTGCATTAGACACATGTCATATTTGGACATAAAGGAAGGGTGTGCATTAGACACATGTCATATTTGGACATAAAGGAAGGGTGTGCATTAGACTCGTGTCATATTTGTCATATCTGGACATAAAGGAAGGGTGTGCATTAGACATGTGTCATATTTGTCATATTTGGACATAAAGGAAGGGTGTGCATTAGACACATGTCATATTTGTCATATTTGGACATAAAGGAAGGGAGTTCATTAGACACATGTCATATTTGTCATATTTGGACATAAAGGAAGGGTGTGCATTAGACACGTGTCATATTTGTCATATTTGGACATAAAGGTAGGGTGTTAATTAGACACATGTCATATTTGTCATATTTGGACATAAAGGAAGGGTGTGCATTAGACTCATGTCATATTTGTCATATTTGGACATAAAGGAAGGGTGTGCATTAGACACGTGTCATATTTGTCATATTTGGACATAAAGGAAGGGTGTGCATTAGACTCGTGTCATATTTGTTATATTTGGACATAAAGGAAGGGTGTGCATCAGACTCGTGTCATATTTGTCATATTTGGACATAAAGGAAGGGTGTGCATTAGACACATGTCATATTTGGACATAAAGGAAGGGTGTGCATTAGACTCGTGTCATATTTGTCATATTTGGACATAAAGGAAGGGTGTGCATTAGACACATGTCATATTTGTCATATTTGGACATAAAGGAAGGGTGTGCATTAGACACGTGTCATATTTGGACATAAAGGAAGGGTGTGCATTAGACTCGTGTCATATTTGTCATATCTGGACATAAAGGAAGGATGTGCATTAGACACATGTCATATTTGGACATAAAGGAAGGGTGTGCATTAGACACATGTCATATTTGGACATAAAGGAAGGGTGTGCATTAGACTCGTGTCATATTTGTCATATCTGGACATAAAGGAAGGGTGTGCATTAGACATGTGTCATATTTGTCATATTTGGACATAAAGGAAGGGTGTGCATTAGACACATGTCATATTTGTCATATTTGGACATAAAGGAAGGGAGTTCATTAGACACATGTCATATTTGTCATATTTGGACATAAAGGAAGGGTGTTCATTAGACACATGTCATATTTGTCATATTTGGACATAAAGGAAGGGTGTGCATTAGACACGTGTCATATTTGTCATATTTGGACATAAAGGAAGGGTGTTCATTAGATACATGTCATATTTGTCATATTTGGACATAAAGGAAGGGTGTGCATTAGACTCATGTCATATTTGTCATATTTGGACATAAAGGAAGGGTGTGCATTAGACACGTGTCATATTTGTCATATTTGGACATAAAGGAAGGGTGTGCATTAGACACGTGTCATATTTGTCATATCTGGACATAAAGGAAGGGTGTGCATCAGACTCGTGTCATACTTGTCATATTTGGACATAAAGGAAGGGTGTGCATCAGACTCGTGTCATATTTGTCATATTTGGACAAAAAGGAAGGGTGTGCATTAGACACATGTCATATTTGGACATAAAGGAAGGGTGTGCATTAGACTCGTGTCATATTTGTCATATTTGGACATAAAGGAAGGGTGTGCATTAGACACATGTCATATTTGTCATATTTGGACATAAAGGAAGGGTGTGCATTAGACACGTGTCATATTTGGACATAAAGGAAGGGTGTGCATTAGACTCGGGTCATATTTGTCATATTTGGACATAAAGGAAGGGTGTGCATTAGACACATGTCATATTTGTCATATTTGGACATAAAGGAAGGGTGTGCATTAGACACGTGTCATATTTGGACATAAAGGAAGGGTGTGCATTAGACTCGGGTCACATTTGTCATATTTGGACATAAAGGAAGGGTGTGCATTAGACATGTGTCATATTTGTCATATTTGGACATAAAGGAAGGGTGTGCATTAGACATGTGTCATATTTGTCATATTTGGACATAAAGGAAGGGTGTTCATTAGACTCGTGTCATATTTGTCATATTTGGACATAAAGGAAGGGTGTTCATTAGACTCGTGTCATATTTGTCATATTTGGACATAAAGGAAGGGTGTGCATCAGACTCGTGTCATATTTGTCATATTTGGACAAAAAGGAAGGGTGTGCATTAGACACATGTCATATTTGGACATAAAGGAAGGGTGTGCATTAGACTCGTGTCATATTTGTCATATTTGGACATACAGGAAGGGTGTGCATTAGACACATGTCATATTTGTCATATTTGGACATAAAGGAAGGGTGTGCATTAGACACGTGTCATATTTGGACATAAAGGAAGGGTGTGCATTAGACTCGTGTCATATTTGTCATATTTGGACATAAAGGAAGGGTGTGCATTAGACACATGTCATATTTGTCATATTTGGACATAAAGGAAGGGTGTTCATTAGACACGTGTCATATTTGGACATAGTTGAAGGCACCACAGCATGTCACATATTTAATTTGTAAAAAGTATGTGTTCTGGATACAACAATAATATTCCCAGCTGAGAGTAATTGTAAGGAATGGAAACATGGCCATGCATCTTTGTGGTGTTTACAAAAAGAAGACACTTCACTGACTAGTTTAAGACTCGATAAAAGACTGTGAGATGTGACATGATGTTGCTGGTGTACAACATCTGGTGCTCATAAAAATGTGTTTTTTCACACCAATTACATATAGCACCCATCAAAGTACTGTGGTATCGATATCGGTGTGGGTAAAACCCTGAGGCTGTACATACCGTATAGTTAATGGTGTGAAAAGAAACGTCCGCCAAAAAGGCAAAGTGAGGACACGCACACGTTTGGTCGTCCATCACTGGGACGAGTGTAAAGCAACACCCGAGTGTTTTCAGTGAAGATGCGTAACCCGACGCCGGCGTGTTGACGGAGCCTCCCGCTGCTTCATCTGGACCCACTCCCACTCTTTCCACTCGGCCAGATCGTTTCACAGCTCGTGGACAAAAAGTCATGGGAACTGCCGCGCATACGGCGGCATCTGCTTTGTAGCGCGTCCAGAGTGAAATGTGCACACGTTCGCCGGCTGGGTTTGTCGTCTGTGACTGGGAGAAGGCGTCGGTGGCGAGGAAGGCGTCGGTGGCGAGGAAGGCGTCGGTGGCGAGGAACGCATCGGACTGTGAGGAGTTCTGCAGACCCTTCCTGCCATGCACCTCGTGTGGGCGGATGCAATAAAACAAAGCTCTGACTCTCATCCATCCATCTTCTTCCGCTTATCCGAGGTCGGGTCACGGGGGCAGAAGCCAAAGCAGGGAAGTCCAGACTTCCCTCTCCCCAGCTACTTCGTCCAGCTCCCCGGGGGATCCCGAGGTGTTCCCAGGCCAGCCGGGAGACATAGTCTACCCAACGTGTCCTGGCCCGTCCTACCGGTCGGACGGGCCCTAAACACCTCCCTAGGGAGGCGTTCAGGTGGCATCCTGACCAGATGCCCAAACCACCTCATCTGGCTCCTCTCCATGTGGAGGAGCAGCGGCTTTACTTTGAGCTCCTCCCGGATGACAGAGCTTCTCACCCTATCTCTAAGGGAGAGACCCGCCACCCGGCGGAGGAAACTCATTTAGGCCGCTTGTACCCGTGATCTTGTCCTTTCGGTCATAACCCAAAGCTCATGACCATAGGTGAGGATGGGAACGTAGATCGGCCGGTAAATTGAGAGCTTTGCCTTCCGGCTCAGCGTCCGCATTACTGAAGACGCCGCACCGATCCGCCTGTCGATCTCACCATCCACTCTTCCCTCACTCGTGAACAAGACTCCCAGGTACTTGAACTCCCCCACTTGGGGCAGGGTCTCCTCCCCAACCCGGAGATGGCACTCCACCCTTTTCCGGGCAATAACCTTGGACTCGGACTTGGAGGTGCTGATTCTCATCCCAGTCGCTTCACACTCGGCTGCGAACCGATCCAGTGAGAGCTGAAGATCCTGGCCAGATGAAGCCATCAGGACCACATCATGTTTAAAAAGCAGAGACCTAATCCTGCAGCCACCAAACCAGATCCCCCTCAACGCCTTGACTGCGCCTAGAAATGACAAAGGGCAGCCTTGGCGGAGTCCAACCCTCACTGGAAACGTGTCCGACTTACTGCCGACTCTCACGTTTGGACAATATTCACATTTCCTGTTGTCCAATCTCTCTTTGACATTTTAGCGCTAATGCCGGCGGGATTGAAGGAGCTTCAAAGACAAGTCAGACTCGGGAATGTCGTCTGGCTTTTTATAAGGTCAGAGCGCTTTATTACTTCCTTGCACAAACATTGGTCCAGTCCAACGTGGTCCTCATACTACGCTGACAATAAACACCACCGTGGACTTAGGTCTGCTTTGTCGTTAGACACAGGTGCCAGTCTTTCCAGCGTAGCAGAACAACAACACCCGGCGCTAAAAAGCGACATCGCATATTGATTATATCAAGGTAAAAGGCATCCCAAAAAATAATGTGTGGTATAAAGACAAACATTTTCAAAATAAGAGTGCATTGGTTGTTCCATATCTGATCTATTGCCTTGAAGTTTGGGGAAGTGCCTGCAAGACTTGGATTAATCCACATTTGCTTTTACAGAAAAGAGCGATTGTTGTCACCAAAGGTGGTAGATACAGAGACCCTCGTGTGAAGTGAAGTGAAGTGAAGTGAAGTACATTTATATAGCGCTTTTTCTCTAGTGACTCAAAGAGCTTTACATAGTGAAAGCCAATATCTAAGTTCCATTTAAAGCAGTGTGAGTGGCACTGGGAGCAGGTGGGTAAAGTGTCTTGCCCAAGGACACAACGGCAGTGACTAGGATGGCGGAAGCTGGGATCGAACCTGGAACCCTCAAGTTGCTGGCACGGCCACTCTACCAACTGCACTATGTCGCTACCAATCCTTTATTTATGCAAGTAAAAACACTGGAATGGAAATAATTAGTAGAGTATAGCCTTCTAAAGACTAAAAACCCAACCCTAACCTCAATCCTAAACCTAACCCTAACTCTAACCCTAACTTCAACCCCAACCCTAAACCTAACCCTCTAACCCCTAACCCTAAGATGGGAAGTTTACCAAACACTTTACAAAATAGACTTACCAAGAGATAAAGTTACTAAGGTAAGCCAGAGTTGAGTCAGCTGTCAAGGAAAGTTGAGTCTCAATCAAAAGGAGTCGGTCTTGACTGTGAAATCCAAACTTCCGAGTCCACTTTTCTGTTTATGACATACTTGCCAACCCTCCCGGATTTTCTGGGAGACTCCCGAAATTCAGCGCCTCTCCCGAAAACCTCCCGGGACAAATTTTCTCCCGAAAAACTCCCAAAATTCAGGCGGACCTGAGTGACGTGTTGACAACACACAACAACAGTGTCTACCGTAAAGCAGTTCGTCTGCCGTAAACAGCAATGTTGTGACACTTTTAAACAGGACAATACTGCCATCTACTGTACATGCATATGTGACCCACCCATAATGTGTCACATTTTTGTGTTGATTTATTTATTTTATTTTGTGGTTTGAATTCGTTTTTGGAGCTGTCATTACACATTTATCAGTATTCACATTGGTCAGTAGGGGGCAGTAGGGCGTTTCTTCCCAATTGAATGCTATCACCTGCAGACCGGAAGTGTCTTGTCATTCTGATGAGAGCGACCAGTCTGTGAACAATTAAAACGTCCTGTGTGCTTTTTCCTCCTGTGCTTTTTCCTGTTATAAACTAACCTGTATAACAGGTTAGTTTTGGTGAATCAGCTCACTGAATAATATCCATGTGATCTTTATAAGTTTAAGTACACATTCTGATGGTGGAGCCTAACTCTAAAGTGTTTGTGAGTTGTAGTTTGTAAATGAACACTGAAATTCAAGTATTTATATATATATATATATATATAGCTAGAATTCACTGAAAGTCAAGTATTTCTTATATATATATATATCTTAACCACGCCCCCAACCGCGCCCCCCGCCCCACCCCCCGACCACGCCCCCGCCCCACCCCCCAACCCCCACCTCCCGAAATCAGAGGTCTCAAGGTTGGCAAGTATGGTTTATGAAGAATGTTAAATGATCAATGTTTCAAAAATATGACAGTGCGGAGTTGTCGATCAGATGTATCGTGTTAGGTGTTTTGGTGTCCTGAAATGGATAGGACAGCTGCATCAGACAACACCAGTGAACTGGAACTGCACTGCAAAAAGTGAAATCTAAGTAAGATGAAATATGTCAAATAAGGGTGATATTTGCTTATTTTCTGTCTGATAAGATCATTCTTCTCACTAAGCAGATTTTATGTTAGAGTGTTTTACTTGTTTTAAGTGTTTTGGTCCTAAATGATCTCAGTAAGATATTACAGCTTGTTGCTGAGATTTGATGACCTATATTGAGTAAAACATGCTTGAAACTAGAATATCAAGTGTTGCAAAGCTGTGTCATCAACACTCACAAGTATAAAACTACTTTTTTAAAGTCATCATTTCTTATTTCAAGCATGAAAAAAAAAATCATGACTATGACACAATTGTGTCTCATAATTAAAACAGATGACAGCCAAATGGACTTTGCTGTTTTATTTCCAATGAAACAATAGAAAATAGGTACTCATATAGTAGTACAGTTGGCACAGTACAGTAAACTGACAGTTAATATTTAAACATTTAACATTTCTAACTATTTTGAACAGAAACATTTCATGCACATTCAGATGAATTCTTCAAAATTACAATTAAAAATGTTTTGGCCGGGGGCCGGGCTGTATATATGCGCACTAATTGACTGAAAGAGCACACACTTGGCGCGATGATGTCATGTTGTCGATAGAAAAATGCATTTTTAGACAATATGATTTGCCTGAGCGGCTAGGAGACCCCGAGAGTAACAAGCGCTTGCCTTGTTGCCTTTCCATTAAGAACAATAAATGTGTTTTTAGTATAAATTTGCTGGTTTCAAGAAATGTAATGCCGAGTGCATATCATTTTGTCAAGATAATGGCACGAACATTTACTTTATTTAAGAATATTTTTCAACATATTGAGCAAAAAGGTCTCTTTTTTTTTTCTACCAAGAAAAGTGCACTTGTTATTAGTGAGAATATACTTATTTTAAGCTATTTTTTGGGTTAATTGAAGTTAGCTAATTTTACTTGTTTTAGAAAGCCAAATTTTCTTGTTCTATTGGCAGATAATTTTGCTTAGTTCAAATAAAATACCTCTCATTTTTGTAATTTTTTTTCTTGTTTTTGAACACTGACTTTTTGCAGTGTGTTTATGACTTTGTGTTGATCGGGGGACAATATTACGAGTCGGACTTCTTTCCGCTCCGCTTCGTTCATGCTGTGTATATCTTTATATATCTATGTACATATATATATATATATACATATACATATATATATATATATATATATACAAAACTAATTTGTACACTCCTTTAAATAGACCCCTTTATAGACCAGTTGATCTGCCATCTCTCTTGTCTGTTCTGCCCCCCTCTCCAGTGTGGACTCCATTGTTAGCTGACATTTGCTAATGTTCATCTGTGCTTAAGAATGCATAAAAAAACATGTGTTCTTGTCCGACATAAGGATTGTGAATGATAGACAGCACACACACCTACTCAGTGGTCTAGTGGTTAGAGTGCCCGCCCTGAGATGGGTAGGTTGTGAGTTCAAAACCCCGGCCGAGTCATACCAAAGACTATAAAAATGGGAGCCATTACCTCCCTGCTTGGCACTCAGCATCAAGGCTTGGAATTGGGGGTTAAATCACCAAAAATGATTCCCGGGCGCGGCCACCGCTGCTGCTCACTGCTCCCCTCACCTTCCAGGGGGTGATCGAGGGTGATGGGTCAAATGCAGAGGATACATTTCTTTACTTTCTTATTTTCTTACTAAAGGTATTAGGGGTTGTTTCTAGTTTGACAGGGAAAAAAATAGTGTCCAATATTGCAACAAATATTATATTATCTAACTTTGTTGGTCAAAATCCAAATAAATACTTAAATATCTGCTTAACTTATGGTTTTGAAGCAAGTTATCCATTAAATTGTACACTATAAAAATGACAAATAGATTTTACTGTACAATTTAAGGAGTTTTTTTTTTACAGCATATTACTGTAAGTTGAAACAAAACCCAACCAATGTTTGTTTTTTTACAGTAAAATTCTGTCGACTGAGCTGTCAGTTTTTGTTTTTTTTAAATCCACGGTTGATGATTTTATGCTACCACATTTTATTATGGTAAAAAACTGGCAGCTGAGTTGCTAAAATAAAATTAAATAGCGGCACTGTTTTTTTATTTACAGTAATATGTTGTAAAAAAAAAAAAATAGCACCATGTATGATCCAGTAAAAAACTGCCAACTCTAAGCGTCAGTTTTTTTCTGTAGAAAACAAGTTGTCAAATCCACAGATTTTTTTTTTACTCTTTACATACAATTTTTTTTTTTTAATATTTAAATTCATAGGCAAATTCTTGAATGATTTACTGTGACAAGCGGCCCTCTATTGGGAGCCATGACTGCGGTGTGGCCCTCTATGAAAACCCGTTTGACAGTGAATAAAAATAGTGTCCAATATTGCAACAAATATTATATTATCTAACTTTGTTGGTCAAAATCCAAATAAATACTTAAATATTTGCTTAACTTATGGTTTTGAAGCAAGTTATCCATCAAATTGTACACTATAAAAATAACAAATAGATTTTACTGTACAATTTAGGGAGTTTTTTTTTTTTACAGCATAATACTGTAAGTTGAAAAAAAAACCGACCTATGATTGTTTTTTACAGTAGAATTCTGTCGACTGAGCTGTCAGTTTTTTTTTTATCCGCTGTTGATTTTATGCTACCACATTTTATTATGGTAAAAAACTGGCAGCTGAGTTGCCAAAATACAATTAAACAGCTGTACTGTATTTCTATTTACAGTAATATGTTGTAAAAATAATAATTATAAAATGACACCATATATGTTACAGTAAAAGTCTGGCAACTAAGCTTCCAGTTTTTTTCTGTAAAAAACAAGTTGTCAAATCCACAGATTTTTTTTTACTCTCTATGTAAAAAAAAATTCAAATATTGAATTTATTTAATTAATGATTTACTGTTAAAAGCGGCCCTCTATTGGCAGTCATGACTGCGGTGTGGCCCTCAATGAAAACAAGTTTGACAGCCCTGGTCTAGTGGGACAGGCCAAAGTTAAGTCGGAGACAAATGCAAGTCCTTTATAAATTATTTAATGTTTCTCTCCGGCCCGGCAACAAATGCTTCACGGACCGGTACTGGTCCCCAGACCGGGGATTGGGGACCACTGGTTTAAAAGACGAAATGAAACACATTCAGCACATTAAGTCAACTTATTTTTCCATTTTACTAGTACTTTATATTCATTTTCAAAATAAAGGTCTTGTACAGCAATATTTGTAAATATTTTAATGAATGTTCTAAAAACGCTTGACCATAACCATTCCTATTTTGACCTAACACACACCGGCCTAATGAGTCATCCAGCAGCTGACTGGACGAGGATCATACACTCACCCTCAACTTCATTATTATTTCAACCTTTGGCCAATCACAGCCATGACTGAAGAGCCACATTTCAGAGACACCGCTTCTTATTCTCAGTAATGATCAGACTGACCTTAGCGTCGCATCCCTTCTGTCAGACCCGCTGTCACAGACGACATGTGACTGACACATCTGTGCTTCTGTGTGTGTGTGTGTGTGTGTGTGTGTGTGTGTGTGTGTGTGAGACATTTTGTCCATCAGGAGCTATTAGCAGCTCCCGGGTGGGCTTTTATTCAAACTCAGTCTCAACTGACTCCTAAGTGGAGCAGAATTAGAAATATAATTAAGAAAACGGCAACAATGTATTTAGTAAACAAATATAAAACGTCATTCTTTCCAAATATGACTGTTAATAAGGAAGTAAAACAAAATGTTGGTGAATATCGTTACCTGGGTGTCATTTTAGAGCCAACACTTGGCTTTAAAGGCCTACTGAAATGCGATTTTCTTATTTAAACGGGGATAGCAGGTCCATTCTATGTGTCATACTTGATCATTTCGCAATATTGCCATATTTTTGCTGAAAGGATTTAGTAGAGAACATCGAGGATAAAGTTCGCAACTTTTGGTCGCTGATAAAAAAGCCTTGCCTGTAGCGGAAGTAGCAGACGAGTAGCGTGACGTCACAGGTTGAGGAGCTCCTCACATCCGCACATTGTTTACAATCATGGCCACCAGCAGCGAGAGCGATTCGGACCGAGAAAGCGACAATTTCCCCATTAATTTGAGCCAGGATGAAAGATTTGTGGATGAGGAAAGTGAGAGTGAAGGACTAGAGGGCAGTGGGAGCGATTCAGATAGGGAAGATGCTGTGAGAGGCGGGTGGGACCTGATATTCAGCTGGGAATGACTAAAACAGTAAATAAACACAAGACATATATATACTCTATTAGCCACAACACAACCAGGCTTATATTTAATATGCCACAAATTAATCCCGCATAACAAACACCGTCCATATAACCCGCCAATACAACTCAAACACCTGCACAACACACTCAATCCCACAGCTCAAAGTACCGTTCACCTCCCCAAAGTTCATACAGCACATATATTATAGGTGTATAAATGACACAATATGTTACTGCATACGTCAGCAGACTAATTAGGAGTCTTTGTGTGTTTACTTACTACTAAAAGACACAATAACAAACATATGTTTCATGTATCATAAGATTTGATGAGAAGATAAAGACAATAATGACATGTTTCTGCGGTCTCATTCCCATTCTCCCTTTTTCTGTCTGCACACTGTGTCTGCTGGTAAGTACTTTGTGCGCGCGCGCTGCCGAACATGCTCCTCCGCTCGTAAAACCAGCAATGTCATGACGGTGCTTTTCTTTATTTTTATTTTTTTTTCATATTCACACACTTCACACATCTGTTGTCTGCCCTAAATGTCAAAATATTTTTTGTTTATATCCCAACTATACCCCCCCCCCCACTCTCCCAGAAAAAGAAAGCAGTATTTGCAAATACATCAATTAAATAAAGAAAAAATAAATTATAATACATTATTAATAATAATAGTCAGAAATAAAATACAATATAAACATATATATATATATATATATATATATATATATATATATATATATATATATATATATATATATATATATATATATGGAGTAATTTTTTTAAGCAGTACAATCACTAATTCGAAAAATTAAAGTCAAGCTTATGGGGCGTGACATAATTGACCCAGTTTTCCCAGTATGAAGTACATTTCTCCAATTTATAATTAATAAAGGCAGTTATCTTCTCCATGTTATATATGTCCATTGTGATTTCCATCCATTGCTTCAAAGTTGGACTCTCCTGGGATATCCATTTCCTAGTAATGCTCTTTTTTTTGTTTTCATTTTTTATTAAAAGAAAAATGATACAATTAATTCATTTTTCAAACTGAGACTCACTGGCTTTGGCTCATTTTCTGTGAAGAACATATATCAGAATACATATTTAATGAACACACACCATACACCCCCCCTACACATTTATATTACATATAAGATGGGGCTAATAGAAGTGTGGAAACACACACACACACACACACACACACACACACACACACACACACACACACACACACACACACACACACACACACACACACACACACACACACACACACACACACTGCAGGCCTAGACAGGAGGAGGACAGAGTGTAGGTACACAGAACATCAGAGGGTCAAATGTGCGAGAAAATGAGAGCAGACAGTGTTGACAAACAATGTTGCAACCTTGTGTGGGAAGCGCAGGTGCAGAAACACAGAAGAAGAATCCCTGTGGGATGCAGAAACTGCCAGAGAAATGTTCCGTGCAACGTTCATATTGTTGTTACTCAGCCAGCGTTTGTGGGTCTGATGGACCCGTTGCATTTTGTGGCTTTTAATGCCTCACAATCAAACACTTTTATGTTCAAATACTGAACAGATGTTTATTGGGATAAGGTAAACATCTGTTCAGTTTTTGAACATAAAAGTGTTTGACTGTGAGGCATTAAATGCAAGGGGTCCATCAGACCCACAAACGCTGACTGAGTAACAACAATATGAACATTACACAAGGGTTAAACATTAGTTCTGCGATACTATAATAGTACTGGTATACCGCGCCACCCTAGGCTCTATATTCTAAGGCAGGGGTGTCAAACTCAAATACAGAGTGGGCCAAAATGTAAAAGTGAACAAAGGTTGAACAAATGAACCTTTTAATAGGGACCCAAACAAGTTTTGCATTAAATATTGAACAAGCAAGGCTTATATAACTTTATAGTGACATGCAAAATCCAGTTTCAAATAATAATAATAATAATTAAAAAATATCAATGACATATCAAATAAAATTTAAATAAAATTGAATGCCTTTTTTCTATTTGCAGCCTTCTGAGGTAAATATCAACATTAACTTTTTCCACAGGCTAATAAATTGGAAAATAAAATAATGAATAAACCAACCATTCAGGACTTTAAACTGCTCAGTTTGCAACACACTGATCTAATCTGATGTGCCCAAGCCAGATACCTGCCATCTTTTCTTGGATGCTAGTTCATTAATGTCGGGGCTCAGGCTTTGAGCTGAGGCAACCTTCATTATCCAACGAAGGTGTTCATCAGTCATTATATCTCGTAGTCCCCCGGACCACAGTCTTGGGGGCGTGCCTTAAATGCACTGTCTTTAACGTACTCTACGAGCTATCGTCACGTCCGCTTTTCATCCATTCTAACATCATTCAGACCCAGTCACAAGATATGTGCGGCTTCGGTACGCATACTTCATCAACAGCCATACAGGTTACACGGAGGGTGCCAGTATAAAAAACTTTAACACTGTTACAAATATGCGCCACACTGTGAACCCACACCAAACAAGAATGACAAACACATTTCGGGAGAACATCCGCACCGTAACACAACATAAACACAACAGAACAAATACCCAGAACCCTTTGCAGCACTAATTCTTCCGGGACGCTACAAAATACACCCCTGCTACCACCAACCCCCCCCCCCCCCCCCACACACACACCTTGTAGTGTCCCGGAAGAGTTAATGCTGCAAAGGGTTCTGGGTATTTGTTCTGTTGTGTTTATGTTGTGTTACGGTGTGGATGTTCTCCCGAAATGTGTTTGTCATTCTTGTTTGGTGTGGGTTCACAGTGTGGCGCATATTTGTAACAGTGTTAAAGTTGTTTATGCGGCTACCCTCAGTGTGACCTGTATGGCTGTTGATCAAAGTATGCATGGCATATATCATGTGACAGGGGAATGTTTTGAAGGTGGAATGGTCAAAAACGGTTGAAAGATGTGGACTGTGAAAATATTCCAGGAAGAGGTGAAAATAAATATTTGGAAAACCGGGAATTCCAGGAATTTTGATTAAATCCTGGAAATGGCAGTTTGATTGTCCAAGGTGAGTGGAGTGTGTAGATGTTGGAACGCTTCCAACCGGATGAGAAATGTGGGATGTGCAATCGATTGTATAATGACCATTCATTGGCAGTAGGGAGAACATTCCAGGAAAACCGGGAATTTTGGGAAGGGGAAAACATGTTTTATGTTCGATATTTCGTAAGAGTAGTGTGGGTGTGGATGGTTTAAAGGTCGGAATCGGGTTTAAAAATGGCGCAACATTTAGTAAATTTAAGGCATTGTAGAACTAGGAGTATGTCCATTCATTTGAAGGGGGAATTTCCTGGAAATTTGAGAATTTTGTGGAAACCGGTAATTTTTAAGAATATTGATACTAGCACAATTGTCCTAAATGATATGAATGGGTTGGTGTTGACGTGGTAACGGTTTGAATTGAGAATGTGTATTTCACAATTCCTGGAATTTTGGGAACATTTTTTAATTTGTTCGAAAAAAAAGGGAACATTTGTTGTCCCAGGCAAGAGGAGTGTTTTGAAGGTGGAATGGTCAAAAACGGTTGACATATGTGGACTGTGAAAATATAATCGGAAGAGGTGAAAATAGAGATTTGGAAAACTGGGAATTCCAGGAATTTTGATTAAATCTTGGAAATGGCAGTTTGATTGTCCAAGGTGAGTGGAGTGTGTGGATGTTGGAATGCTTCCAACTGGATGAGAAATGTAGGATGTGCAGTCGATTGTATAATGACCATTCATTGGCAGTAGGGAGAAAATTCCAGAAAAACCCGGAATTTTGGGAAAGGGAAAACATGTTTTATGTTCAATAATTCGGAAGAGTAGTGTGGGTGTGGATGGTTTAAAGGTCGGAATTGGGTTCAAAAATGGCGCAACATTTAGAAAATGTAGGGTATTGTAGAACTAGGAGTATGTCCATTCATTTGAAGGGGGAATTTCCTGGAAATTTGAGAATCTGGGGGAAACCGGTAATTTTTAAGAATATTGATACTAGCACAATTGTCCTAAATGATATGAATGGGTTGATGTTGACGTGGTAACAGTTTGAATTGAGAATGGGTATTTCACAATTCCTGGAATTTTCGGAACATTTTTTAATTTGTTCGAAAAAAAAGGGAACATTTGTTGTCCCAGGTAAGAGGAGTGTTTTGAAGGTGGAATGGTCAAAAACGGTTGACATATGTGGACTGTGAAAAGGGGGCCGGCACGCTGTTTGTATGGAGGAAAAGCGGACGTGACGACAGGTTGTAGAGGACGCTAAAGGCAGTGCCTTTAAGGCACGCCCCCAATATTGTTGTCCGGGTGGAAATCGGGAGAAATTCGGGAGAATGGTTGCCCCGGGAGACTTCCGAGAGGGGCACTGAAACTCGTGAGGGTTGGCAAGTATGAGTATTAGCGGTGAATGCGGTGTATAATACCGGCGGGCCAGCTCTAGTGTTAATTTGATATCGCCTCAAGGGCCAAGTTAAATTACACAGCTGGCCAAATTTGGCCCGCGGGCCAGAGTTGACACCCATGTTCTAAGGCTAAGGAAGGTGGACCTGGGTTCAGGTTCAGGTCTAATGGCTAGATGAAGACCACTATTGGAGTCCACCATGAACACGTGAGCCTTCACGCTGTGGATGAAGAGGACTTCTGTCAAGGGAGACACGCTACAACAAACCTCGATGTGGTGGCGACACAGCAGGCGATGTGTATGCACCACTGAACACACACACACACACACACACACACACACACACACACACACACACACACACACACACATACACACACACACACACACACACACACACACACACACACACACACACACACACACACACACACACACACACACTACATGATGGAGATGAACAGCAGAGAGGATGCAAAGAGCCATACGACGTGAATAATTTAGAAGTTGTTGTGAGGTGGACCTAAGAGCGCGTGGGGCGAGCGACCGAGCGAGACAGAGAGAGAGAGAGAGAGAGAGAGAGAGAGAGGGTGAGAGCGGCAAAAAAAGACGATGTAATCGTAACCAGAATAGAAACAATGGCCGCTGTGATTATCCACACTCCAGCGGCCTCACTTGATAAGACGGTGGCGAGCGTAATGTTCCCCTAATGGACTCCCAGCACCGCCGCCATTAATGGACTCCAACACTAACAAGAGCGTGCAGGCCTTATTGACTTCCAAAGAGAGTCTCCTTTCCGGCCCTCGCAGCTTCGTCAGCAGCAACACTTCTTCGCCATCCACTAAGTACGTGCTTGGAAATACACGCCGGTGTCCGACGGAAAGGGTGGGCGATTAGGGATTGAGCACGCCTTCTTTGAATCAGGTTAGAGGTATTTGTTTGGAACGGTAGAAGTTTCTAGCAGATTTGACATCACATGGACAAAGATAAGACCTTCTGGAGGAAAGTTCTGTGGTCAGATGAAACAAAAATGGAGCTGTTTGGCCACAATACCCAGCAATATGTTTGGAGGAGAAAAGGTGAGGCCTTTAATCCCAGGAACACTATGCCTACCGTCAAACATGGTGGTGGTAGTATTATGCTTTGGGCTTGTTTTGCTGCCAATGGAACTGGTGTGTCAGGTTTGTCACTGACAGTTTAGTTATGTTTTGTTTTTTGTTTTTATAACAGACTGGAGAGGCAGCTGATGGTGACCTTCTATCGCTCGGCTGTCGAGAGTTTTCTGATGTACTGCATAACAGTGCGGTACGCCAGCTGCACTGAAGCAGACAAAAAGGCGATTCAGAGGGTCATAAAGTCTGCACAAAAAATCATCGGCTGCCCCCTCCAATCCCTGAAGGATTTACACAACTCCCGTTGCCTCAACAGAGCAAAACACATCACGAAGGACAGCACACACCCTGGCTTCCACCTGTAGCACCTGCTACCATCGGGCAGGCGCTACAGGTGCATCAGAGCCAGAGCAAACAGGCTCAGAGACAGCTTCTTTCCCACAGCTGTCACCATCTTGATCTCTAACTTATAATAAATAATTCACCCCTATACAGTACCCTACCCTAATACCCTATATTGTTTCATCTGACATCCCATGGACAAAAATAAGACCTTCTGGAGGAAAGTTCTGTGGTCAGATGAAACAAAAATGGAGCTGTTTGGCCACAATACCCAGCAATATGTTTGGAGGAGAGAAGGTGAGGACTTTAATCCCCGGAACACCATGTCTACCGTCAAGCATGGAGGTGGTAGTATTATGCTCTGAGCCTGTTTTGCTGCCAATGGAACTGCTGCTTTAAATGGGACAATGAAAAAGGAGGATTAGCTCCAAATTGTTCAGGACAAGCTAAAATCATCAGCCCGGAGGTGGGGTCTTGGGCGCAGTTGGGTGTTCCAACAGGACAATGACCCCAAACACACCTCAAAAGTGGTAAAGGAATGGCTAAATCGGACTAGAATGAAGGTTTTAGAATGGCCTTCCCTATGGTGAAGACACATGCATGGGATGAAGGCCAATGGGCTGGCACTGACCTCTGAGCACACTTAGTCTGGTGGAGGCGGTGAGCTCCCCTGCCGAGTTGGAGGCGTGGCATTCGTAAATAGCCTCGTCTCTCGGGGTCCTCAGGGGCTGGATCCTCAAGACCGAACCGGACCCGTCGTCAAACTCTATGACCTGTTTCGGGGGGGAACAAGACCAGAATGTTTGTAGGGTTCACAATGTAGTGGTACCTCGGTTTTTACACACCCCAGTTTGAGGTTCACAGACACGGTCTTGGTTTTTGGTCGTTATATTAGCCTACTATCAAAATGACTTTAAAAATCTCAAATACGGTAAGTGTTATAATGAAGACAACACATGATGTAAGTGTCTATATTAGCCTACTATCAAAATGACTTTAAAAGTCTCATATAAGTGTTATAATGAAGACAACACATGATGTAAGTGTCTATATTAGCTATATTAGCCTACTATCAAAATTACTTTAAAAGTCTTATATAAGTGTTATAATGAATGCAACACATGATGTAAGTGTCTATATTAGCCTACTATCAAAATGACTTTAAAAGTCTCATATAAGTGTTATAATGAAGACAACACATGATGTAAGTGTCTATATTAGCTATATTAGCCTACTATCAAAATGACTTTAAAAGTTTTATATAAGTGTTATAATGAAGACAACACAAGATGTAGGTGTCTATATTAGCTATATTAGCCTACTATCAAAATGACTTTAAAAGTCTTGTATAAGTGTTATAATGAAGACAACACATGATGTAAGTGTCTACATTAGCCTACTATCAAAATGACTTTAAAAGTCTTATATAAGTGTTATAATGAAGACAACACATGATGTAAGTGTCTACATTAGCCTACTATCAAAATGATTTTAAAAGTCTTATATAAGTGTTATAATGAAGGCAACACATGATGTAAGTGTCTATATTAGCTTACTATCAAAATTACTTTAAAAGTCTTATATAAGTGTTATAATGAAGACAACACATGACGTAAGTGTCTACATTAGCCTACTATCAAAATGACTTTAAAAGTCTTATATAAGTCTTATAATGAAGACAACACACGATGTAAGTGTCTATATTAGCTATATTAGCCAACTATCAAAATGACTTTAAAAGTATTATATAAGTGTTATAATGAAGACAACACATGATGTAAGTGTCTACATTAGCCTACTATCAAAATGATTTTAAAAGTCTTATATATGTGTTATAATGAAGGCAACACATGATGTAAGTGTCTATATTAGCTTACTATCAAAATTACTTTAAAAGTCTTATATAAGTGTTATAATGAAGACAACACATGATGTAAGTGTCTACATTAGCCTACTATCAAAATGACTTTAAAAGTCTTATATAAGTCTTATAATGAAGACAACACACGATGTAAGTGTCTATATTAGCTATATTAGCCTACTATCAAAATGACTTTAAAAGTCTTATATAAGTGTTATAATGAAGACAACACATGATGTAAGTGTCTGTATTAGCCTACTATCAAAATGACTTTAAAAGTCTTATATAAGTGTTATAATGAAGACAACACATGATGTAAGTGTCTATAATAGCCTACTATCAAAATGACTTTAAAAGTCTTGTATAAGTGCTATAATGAAGACAACACATGATGTAAGTGTCTGTATTAGCCTACTATCAAAATGACTTTAAAAGTCTTATATAAGTGTTATAATGAAGACAACACATGATGTAAGTGTCTGTATTAGCCTACTATCAAAATGACTTTAAAAGTCTTATATAAGTGTTATAATGAATACAACACATGATGTAAGTGTCTATAATAGCATACTATCAAAATAACTTTAAAAGTCTTATATAAGTGTTATAATAAAGACAACACATGATGTAAGTGTCTATATTAGCCTACTATCAAAATGACATTAAAAGTCTCATATAAGTGTTATAATGAAGACAACACATGATGTAAGTGTCTATATTAGCTACATTAGCCTACTATCAAAATGACTTTACAAGTCTCACATAAGTGTTACAATGAAGACAACACATGATGTAAGTGTCTATTTTAGCTTACTATCAAAATGACTTTAAAAGTCTCATATAAGTATTATAATGAAGACAACACATGATGTAAGTGTTTATATTAGCCTACTATCAAAATGACTTTAAAAGTCTCATATAAGTGTTATAATGAAGACAACACATGATGTAAGTGTCTATATTAGCTATATTAGCCTACTATCAAAATTATTTTAAGTCTTATATAAGTGTTATAATGAAGACAACACATGATGTAAGTGTTTATATTAGCTATATTAGCCTACTATCAAAATAACTTTAAAAGTCTCATATAAGTGTTATAATGAAGACAACACAAGATGTAAGTGTCTATATTAGCCTACTATCAAAATGATTTTAAAATATAGTCTTATAATGAAGACAACACATGATGTAAGTGTCTATATTAGCTATATTAGCCTACTATCAAAATGACTTTAAACGTCTTGTATAAGTGTTATAATGAAGACAACACATGATGTAAGTGTCTATATTAGCCTACTATCAAAATGATTTTAAAATATAGTCTTAAAATGAAGACAACACATGATGTAAGTGTCTATATTAGCCTACTATCAGAATCAGAAATACTTTGATCAAATCAATCAAAAATCTAAATTGGCCCCCAAGTTGCCGGCCCCCGGTCTGGCCAAACAAGCAAAGGTAATGTGAGGATTACCAGCTGTCCTCCCGAGTTTTATAGCAAGCCAGCTCTCATTCAAGTTTGCGTGCGATAATGGAGCTACAAGTGTCACTTTAAATGTAGCTACTGACACGCTCACATTTGCTTTGAGGATTAGTTCCACCTCTTTGATGATGGAAATGGAAGAAAGGCAACTTGGCACTTTGCCAGAACTAGTGAGAACACACCTCAGCGTTTAAGGATGGTGAGTCACGACAGTGTGACGTGTTGTGCTGTAAAACTCTTATCAGTTAACTAAGTCCTGCATTGTTGGCCTCAACATGACTGCCTGCACTTTGATAAATAAGGTGAGAAACACTATTGAGTCTAAGAAAGAACTAGTATTGGCCGCGCATTGCCATCAAGAGGGATGTTTAAAATCAACAATTTCAGAATTCCTGGAACTTTGGAAAAAAAATTAATTTATGCGAAAAAAAGGAGCATTTGTTGTCCCAGGTAAGAGGAATGTTTTGAAGGTGGAATGGTCAAAAACGGACTGTGAAAATATTCCAGGAAGAGGTGAAAATAAAGATTTGGAAAACCAGGAATTCCAGGAATTTTGATTAAATCCTGGATATGCCAGTTTGATTGTCCAAGGTGAGTGGAGTGTGTGGATGTTGGAACGCTTCCAACCGGATGACAAATGTAGGATGTGCAGTCGATTGTATAATGACCATTCATTGTCAATAGGGAGAACATTCCAGGAAAACCGGGAATTTTGGGAAGGGGAAAACATGTTTTATGTTCCATATTTCGGAAGAGTAGTGTGGGTATGGATGGTTTAAAGGTCGGAATCGGGTTTAAAAATGGCGCAACATTTAGAAAATTTAAGGCATTGTAGAACTAGGAGTATGTCCATTCATTTGAAGGGGAATTTCCTGGAAATTTGAGAATCTTGGGGAAACCGGTAATTTTTAAGAATATTGATACTAGCACAATTGTCCTAAATGATATGAATGGGTTGGTGTTGACGTGGTAACAGTTTGAATTGAGAATGGGTATTTCACAATTCCTGGAATTTTGGGAAAATGTTTTAATTTGTTCGAAAAAAAGGGAACATTTGTTGTCCCAGGTAAGAGGAGTGTTTTGAAGGTGGAATGGTCAAAAACGGTTGACATATGTGGACTGTGAAAATATTCCAGGAAGAGGTGAAAATAGAGATTTGGAAAACCGGCAATTCCAGGAATTTTGATTTAATCTTGGAAATGGCAGTTTGATTGTCCAAGGTGAGTGGAGTGTGTGGATGTTGGAACGCTTCCAACCGAATGAGAAATGTGGGATGTGCAGTCGATTGTATAATGACCATTCATTGTCAGTAGGGAGAACATTCCAGGAAAACCCAGAATTTTGGGAAAGGGAAAAAACATGTTTTATGTTCGATATTTCGGAAGAGTAGTGTGGGTGTGGATGGTTTAAAGGTCGGAATCGGGTTTAAAATGGCGCAACATTTAGAAAATTTAAGGCATTGTAGAACTAGGAGTATGTCCATTCATTTGAAGGGGGAATTTCCTGGAAATTTCAGAATCTGGGGGAAACCGGTAATTTTTAAGAATATTGATACTAGCACAACTGTCCTAAATGATATGAATGGGTTGGTGTTGACGTGGTAACGGTTTGAATTGAGAATGTGTATTTCACAATTCCTAGAATTTTCGGAACATTTTTTAATTTCTTCGAAAAAAAGGGAACATTTGTTGTCCCAGGTAAGAGGAATGTTTTGAAGTTGGAATGGTCAAAAACGGTTGAAATATGTGGACTGTGAAAATATTCCAGGAAGAGGTGAAAATAGAGATTTGGAAAACCGTGAATTCCAGGAATTTTTACCAAATCTTGGAAATGGCAGTTTGATTGTCCAAGGTGAGTGGAGTGTGTGGATGTTGGAACGCTTCCAACCACATGAGAAATGTGGGATGTGCAGTCGATTGTATAATGACCATTCATTGGCAGTAGGGAGAAAATTCCAGGAAAACCCAGAATTTTGGGAAAGGGAAAACATGCTTTATGTTTGATATTTTGGAAGAGTAGTGTGGGTGTGGATGGTTTAAAGGTCGGAATTGGGTTTAAAAATGGCACAACATTTAGAACTAGGAGTATGTCCATTCATTTGAAGGGAAATTTCCTGGAAATTTGCCTTTAAGAGGAATGTTTAAAATCCATTGTGTTCATCATTTATATGCATTTTGCATTGAGTAAAACTATCATGATGTACTTGTGCTTTGTGTTGAAATGAACTACTACTTGAATTAATGGACATTATCAGCGAAAATAGTTGTGATAAAAATGATAAACTTGAATGTTTTATATGTATCTAAATATGTAATATATTTTAATATAATATTAATGATCATTTTGTTTTTTATACGATTTGGTTTCCAACGAGTATTATTGAACAGATAATAACACAACCCAAGGTACCACTAGTACAGTATATTCAAAATATGTGACATTTCTTGAAAAAATAAGCTAGCAATAACCCACCGTGCTTTTATTTTGAAGGCCTAACTTTTCAAGCCTTTTTTTCTCATGGAAGGTAAAATGCAGGACAACTATTGAAAATACGCTGCTCTGATAGAAGTTTCCACGGTGCACTGAAGGTCATGGATGGGAAATACAGTTGAATTAGTCATGAAAACTAAATGTTTAGCAGGAGTAAACAAAATGTCATTTTCATGTTCTGGGACGTGGAACAAGTTTTGCTGGAGTGGACGACTGGGATTAACTTCCCTGGAATATGATTAATACACGCTGGGAGGAGATCAGGATTTGGAATTCTAAGAAGGCTTCAGCTGACTGAAATCCAATAAATGTAAAGTCTCCCTGTAGGGACCTGTGAGGACCTGAAAGGACCTGTGAGAACCTGTCAGGTCCTGTGAGGACCTGTGAGGACCTGTGAGGACATGTGAGGACCTGTGAGGACCTGTCAGGACCTGTGAGGACCTGTCAGGACATGTGAGGACCTGTCAGGACCTGTCAGGACCTGTGAGGACATGTGAGGACCTGTGAGGACATGTGAGGACCTGTGAGGACCTGTGAGGACCTGTGAGGACATGTGAGGACCTGTGAGGACCTGTCAGGACCTGTGAGGACCTGTCAGGACCTGTGAGGACATGTGAGGACCTGTGAGGACCTGTGAGGACATGTGAGGACCTGTGAGGACCTGTCAGGACCTGTGAGGACCTGTGAGGACCTGTCAGGACCTGTGAGGACATGTGAGGACCTGTGAGGACCTGTGAGGACATGTGAGGACCTGTGAGGACCTGTCAGGACCTGTGAGGACCTGTCAGGACCTGTCAGGACCTGTCAGGACCTGTCAGGACCTGTCAGGACCTGTCAGGACATGTGAGGACCTGTGAGGACCTGTCAGGAACTGTCAGGACCTGTGAGGAAATGTGAGGACCTGTGAGGACATGTGAGGACCTGTGAGGACCTGTCAGGACCTGTCAGGACCTGTCAGGACCTGTCAGGACATGTGAGGACCTGTGAGGACCTGTCAGGACCTGTCAGGACCTGTGAGGACATGTGAGGACCTGTGAGGACATGTGAGGACATGTGAGGACCTGTGAGGACCTGTCAGGACCTGTGAGGACCTGTGAGGACATGTGAGGACCTGTGAGGACCTGTCAGGACCTGTCAGGACCTGTGAGGACATGTGAGGACCTGTGAGGACATGTGAGGACCTGTGAGGACCTGTCAGGACCTGTGAGGACCTGTGAGGACATGTCAGGACCTGTCAGGACCTGTCAGGACCTGTGAGGACCTGTGAGGACTTTTCTGACAGAAGAATACTTTAGTGAGGCAGGCCACATGAAATTATGATGCGGGCCACATAAAATAATGTGGCAGGGCACTAAAATGATGAGGCAAGCCGTTGAAATTATGAGGCAGGCCATTTGAAATGCTGCGGCGGGCCACTTGAAATAACCTGGCAGGGCACTAAAATGATGAGGCAGGCCACATAAAAAAATGTGTCAGGCCACCTAAAATTAAGAGGCAGGCCGTTGAAATGATGAGGCAGGCCACATAAAATAATGTGGCAGGCCACCCAATTTTATGAGGCAGGCCATTGAAATGATGAGGCAGGTCACTTGAAATGATGAGGCGGGTCACATGAAATAATGTGGCAGGGCACCAAAATTATGAGGCAGGCCGTTGAAATGATGACGCAGGCCACTTGAAATTATGATGCGGGCCACATAAAATAATGTGGCAGGGCACTAAAATGATGAGGCAAGCCGTTGAAATTATGAGGCAGGCCACTTGAAATGACGAGGCGGGCCACATAAAATTAAATGGCAGGGCACTAAAATGATGAGGCAGGCGACTTGAAATGATAAGGTGGGCCACATAAAATGATGAGGCAGGCGGTTGAAATGATGAGGCAGTCCACTTGAAATGATGAGGCGGGCCACTTAAAATAATGTGGCAGGCCACGTAAATGATGTGGCAGTCCACATAAATGATGAGGCAGGCCGTTGAAATGATGAGGCAGGCCACATAAAATAATTTTGGCAGGCCACATAAAATGATGAGGTAGGCCGTTGAAATACTGAGGCAGGCTGCTTGAAATGATGAGGCGGGCCACATAAAATAATGTTGGGAGCCACATAAAATAATGTGGCAGGCCACTTAAATGATGAGGCAAGCCACACAACAGAATGAGGCGGGCCACTTACAATTATGTGGCGGGCCACACAAAAATATAGTGACATATCACCAAAAATGATGTCGCAGGCCAGATTAAATGATGCTGCCGACCACATAAAATAATGCGGCATATCACATAAAATAATACGGCGTATCACATAAGAGTATGTAGCGGGCCACTCTAAATGACAAGCTCGGCCTTGAAAACGATATGGCGGGCCACATAAAATAATGCGTCAGGAATGCATAAAATAAATTGGTGGGCCACTTTAAAATCATGTCAGATTTGCCTTGTGAGAGCATCAAGAGTTAAGTCTTTGATAAACAACAACAAGATGAGACAAAGTTGGACTGAAAGATTCTTTTTGTCCTAAAAAGTCTTTTTTTTTTTTTTTTTTTTTTTTTCAAATATTGATATTTCATGAAAATGGATGGATGGATATTTCATGAGTGATGAGCGCACCTCAAATCTCTGGTTGCTGACTTTCTTGCCTTTCTTGTTCCACACAATCTTGGGCTGCGGCTCGCCGGCGGCCTGGCACACGAAGGACGCCACGCCGCCCTGGACTCCGGTCTGGTCCTCCGGGGTCCGGGTGAACCGCGGGGGGGCTGTGTGTGGGGAAGACAAGACACCATAGGAAGTCAGACGCGCGTGTGTGTGTGTGTGTGTGTGTGTGTGTGTGTGTGTGTGTGTTAGTTGTGATGGACAGATATGTTCTTTATCCAAATATCCTGTCCATCTATACAATTTTAATAATACATACATACATACATACATACATACATACATATATATATATATATATATATATATATATATATATATATATATATATATATATATATATATATATATATATATATATATATATATGCGTGTTAGCATCTTAGTGGTCTTGTCCTGCACACGGGTGTTGACGCTCCACCAAAGGAGCTTAATACTTGTGTGCCATAAAGGATTTATGAAGACTTACTTGTGACATGACCACTAAAGCCGCCTGCATCCAGGGACGCCAACAATATCATAACCAGCGCCTCGGCGGGATTGTGACATCACCAACATCAAACAGATTCTGCACGTCAGTCACGGCACGGCGGCGGCCGCGCGCCTAATGGCGTTCCCGCCAAGGCAGAAAATCCCTACTTAAGGGCTTACGTGGACCGCCCGGACAAAGGAGAGCAATTGCTTTTTGCCGCTCAAAGGAGGGAGGCCCGCTGGCTCCGCCCACAGCGCGGGAGAATGGCCGACACAAAGAGGGGACTGATGGAGACCACAACCAAGGAGGAGAGGGTCTGGACCACCTGGTCAAGTTGCACCCCACCCACCTCGTATAAATATGGCCATCTTCCACCAAATGGGAAAAACAACATGTTATTTTGTAGATTAACAGATATTACATTGCTTCATTTGGAAACAATTAAGATATGTAAATAAACATTTACTGAATACTTGTCCAGGGTGTACCCCGCCTTCCGCCCGATTGCAGCTGAGGTAGACTCCAGCACCCACCCGCGACCCCAAAAGGGATAAGCGGTAGAAAATGGATGGATGGATGGATGGATGGATGAATATTTCTGTGTAAACAACTCATTTCACAACGTATATATCTGCGACTTATAGTCCGGTGTGGCTAATATATGGGAAAACAATTCCTTCTAAATTTTAGTGGGTGCGGCTTATATACCAGTATGCTTTGTAAACTGTAAAATACGGTAATCTTCCACCAAATGGGAAAAAAATATGTTATTTTGTACAGTAACAGATACTACATTGCTTCATTTGGAAACAATCAAGGTATGTAATTAAACATTTACTAAATATTTGTGCAAATAACTAATTTCACAACGTATATATCTGCCACTTATAGTCCAGTGCAGCTTATGTATGGGAAACAATTCCTTTTAAAATTTAGTGGGTGCGGCTTGTATACCAGTATGTTTTGTATTTCCGTGTAAATACCTCATTTCACAACGTATATATCTGCCACTTATAGTATGGTGCGGCTAATATATGGAAACATTTATTTATTCAAAAATGTAGTGGGTGCGGCTTGTATACTTTTCAGTTTGGAAAATATGGTAATCTTCCACCAAATGGGAAAAAAAAGTGTCATTTTGTAGACTAACAGTTACTACATTGCTTCATTTGGAAACAATTAAGGTATGTAAATTAACATTTACAGAATATTTCCGTGTAAATAACTAATTTCACAACGTATATACTGTATCTGCGACTTATAATGTTATATTATTAATATATGGGGAACATTTACTTTTAAAATTTAGTGGGTGCGGCTTATATACCAGTATGCTTTGTAGACTGTAAAATACAGTAATCTTCCACCAAATGGGGAAAAAAAGTGTTATTTTGTACAGTAACAGATACTTCAGTGCTTCATTTGGAAACAATTAAGGTATGTAATTAAACATTTACTAAATATTTGTGCAAATAACTAATTTCACAACGTATATATTTGCCACTTATAGTCCGGTGCAGCTAATATATGGTGGAAATTTCCTTTTAAAATTTTGTGGGTGCAGCTTATATACCAGTATTTTTTGTAGTCTGAAAGATATGGTAATCTTCCACCAAATGGGGAAAAGAAAATGTTGTTTTGTAGACTAACAGATACTACATTGCTTCATTTGGAAACAATTAAGGTATGTAAACAAACATTTACAGAATATTTTCGTGTAAATAACTAATTTCACAACAAGTATATATCTGCGACTTAAAGTCCGGTGCGGCTAATATATAGAAACGTATTTATTTCTTCTAAAATTTAGGGGTGCTGCTTATATACCGGTGCGCTTTTCAGTTTGGAAAATATGGCAATCTTCCACCAAATGGGGAAAAAACATGTTGTTTTGTAGACTAACATATACTACATTGCTTCATTTGGAAACAATCAAGGTATGTAAATAAACTTTTACAGAATATTTCTGTGTAAATAACTCATTTCATAACGTATATATCTGCCACTTATAGTCTGGTGCGGCTAATATATAGGGGAAAATTTCCTTCTAAAATTTTGTGGGTGCGGCTTATATACCAGTATGCTTTGTAGACTGTAAAATACGGTAATCTTCCACCAAAGGGGGGGGGGGAAATCATGTTGTTTTGTAGACTAACAGATACTACATTGCTTCATTTGTAAACAATCAAGGTATGTGAATAAACATTTACTAAATATTGCTGTGTAAATAACTCATTTCACAACGTATATATCTGCCACTTATTGTCCAGTGCGGCTAATATATGGGGGAAAATTTCCTTCTAAAATTGAGTGGGTGCGGCTTATATACCAGTATGCTTTGTAGTCTGTAAAATTCGGTAATCTTCCACCAAATGGGGAAAAAACATATTGTTTTGTAGACTAACAGATACTACATTTCTTCATTTGGAACTAATTATGGTATGTAAATGAACATTTAGAGAATATTTCCGTCTAAATAACTCATTTCACAAGGTATATATCTGCGATTTATAGTCCGGTGCGGCTAATATACGGGGGGAAATTTCCTTCTAAAAATTTTTGGGTGCGCCTTGTATGCCAGTAGTGCTTTGTAGACTGTAAAATATGGTAATCTTCCACCAAATGGGAAAAACACAAACATGTTATTTTGTAGACTAACAGATACTACATTTGGAAACAATTAAGGTATGTAAATAAACATCTAGAGAATATTTCTGTGTAAATAACTCATTTCACAACCTATATATCTGCGATTTATAGTCTGGTGTGACTAATATATGGAAACTTACATATTTATTCTATAATTTGGTGGGTGCGGTTTATATAGTGGTGCGCTCTATAGTCCGAAAAATATGGGATTATTGGAAACCTAATTGATACTTTGGTAAACAAATGGCAGATTAATTTCCAGGAGCAGAAGATACATAAAGAGTACTAGACATGTAGTCACTTATTCATCCACACCAACATCACGTCCACACGTTACAGACACGCAACAACAGATTGACTTCCCACTAAAAAAAAAAAAAAAAGCCCAAAATGTTTCGTTGCGGCCATCCTGCGCACAAACGGTGTATTCATTTCCCGCGACGCAGGAGCGAGCAAATGTTGCCATCTGAGGGAATCGTCCTCTTAATCCTGCGCTAATCCCCCCGCCCCACAAAACAAATGAAAAGTGTAAAGCTCGCTAAAAGGAAGGGGAGATCTTTCAATTGCAATTTTTTTATCTGACCCATCCCTCCTCCTCATGTTTGATTGTTTGAGTCTCTCCTCTTCTTCATCACCCCCCCCCCCCCCCCCCCCCCCCCTGCAGCTGCTCATGATGCTACCTCTTTCATCCTCCTCCTCCTCCTCGTTACTCTTCCTCCATCTCCTCCCTCCATCTCCAGGGTGTTATGTAAGTCCTCCTGTCACATTCATGTGCTTCTCTTCTTCCTATTGACTTTTACTCCTCTCCACCCCACTCTTAGTCTGCCATCCTCTAGTTAGGAGTAATGACATGTTGATTAATACAACATTGACTTCTAAAGTGTGACGGCACAAACGACAATTTTTGCAGCACAAACGTTTTAGACGAGTTTATGTACAGGTGCGCTTTTCAGTCTGGAAAATATGGTAATCTTCCACCAAATGGACAAAAAAACATGTTATTTTGTAGACTAACAGATACTACATTGCGTCATTTGGAAACAATTAAGGTATGTAAATAAACATTTACAGAATATTTCCGTGTAAATAACTCATTTCACAACAAGTATATATATCTGCGAATTATCGCCAGGTTCGGCTAATATATGGAAAAATATTTATTTATTCTAAAATTTAGTGGGTGCTGCTTATATACTGGTGCGCTTTTCAGTTTGGAAAATGTGGGAATCTTCCACCAAATGGGAAAAAAACCTGTGTTATTTTGTACAGTAACAGATACTACATTGCTTCATTTGGAAACAATCAAGGTATGTAAATAAACATTTACTAAATATTTGTGCAAATAACTCATTTCACAACGTATATATCTGCGATTTATATTCCGGTGTGGCTAATATATGGGGGAACATGTTTTGTAGACTGTAAAATATGGTAATCTTCCACCAATTGGAGAAAAAACATGTTGTTTTGTAGACAAACAGATACAACATTGCTTCATTTGGAAACAATTAAGGTATGTAAATTAACATTTAAAGTTAAGTTAAAAACTGTAACAGCACAAACGACAATTTTTGCAGCACAAACATAGTACAAACGTTTTAGACGAGTTTATGTACAGGTGCGCTTTTCAGTCTGGAAAATATGGTAATCTTCCACCAAATGGACAAAAAAAAACATGTTATTTTGTAGACTAACAGATACTACATTGCTTCATTTGGAAACAATTAAGGCATGTAAATAAACATTTAAAAAATATTTCCGTTTAAATAACTCATTTCACAACAAGTATATATATCTGCCACTTATAGTCTGGTTCAGCTAATATATGGAAAAATATTTATTTCTTCTTAAAATTTAGTGGGTGCGTCTTATATACTGGTGCGCTTTTCAGTTTGGAAAATGTGGCAATCGTCCACCAAATGGGAAAAAAACCTGTGTTATTTTGTACAGTAACAGATACTACATTGCTTCATTTGGAAACAATCAAGGTATGTAAATAAACATTTACTAAATATTTGTGCAAATAACTCATTTCACAACATATTTATCTGCCACTTATTCCGGTGTGGCTAATATATGGGGGAACATGTTTTGTAGACTGTAAAATACGGTAATCTTCCACCAATCGGGGGAAAACATGTTGTTTTGTAGACTAACAGATACTACATTGCTTCATTTGGAAACAATTAAGGTATGTAAATAAACATTTAGAGTTAAGTTAAAAACTGTAACAGCACAAACGACAATTTTCGCAGCATAAACAAAGCACAAATTAATGGGATGAGTTTGGTGAGATTTTGACATAGTTGGTGGGGGTGGGGGTCGGGGGGTCTAGTTAGGAGTAATAACATGTTAATTACACATTAATAACATAAAAACCATAAAAAGTTAAGTTAAAATAATCGCAAAACCAACATTTTTTGCAGCACAAACATAGCACAAACGTTTAGGACGAGTTTGGTGAGATTTTAACATAGTTGGTGGGGTGTGGAGGGGGCTATTTAGGAGTAATAACATGTTAATTACACATTAATAACATAAAAACCATATAAAGTTAAGTTAAAAACTATAACGGCACAAACAACATTTTTCGCAGCACAAACATAGTACAAATGAATGGGACGAGTTTATTGAGATTTTGACATAGTTGGCAGTGGTAGTGGGGCATCTAGTTAGGAGTAATAACATGTTAATTACATGTTAACAACATACAAACCATAAAAAGTTACCTTAAAAACTATAACAGCACAAACAACATTTTTTGCAGCACAAACGATTGGGACGAGTTTGGTGAGCTTTTGACATAGTTGGGGGTGGGGGTGGGGGGGTGGGGGGGTCTAGTTAGGAGTAATAACATGTTAATTGCACGTTGGTAACATACAAGCAATGACAAGTTAATAACTTAAAACTGTAACAGCACAAATGACCATTTTTGCAGCACAAACATCGCACAAATGTTTTAGACGAGTTTGGTGAGATTTTGACATCGTTGGTGGTGGGATGGAGGTGTCTAGTTAGGAGTAATAACATAACATAACATAACATAACATAACATAAAAAACAAATAAGTTAATAACTTAAAACCATAACGACACAAACGACAATTTTTGCAGCACAAACATAGCACAAACATTTGGGACAAGTTTGGGGATATTTTGACCGGGTTGGGGGTCTAGTCATGATTACTAACACATTATTACACATTATTAACATGAAACCAAAAAACATTAATAACATAACTACTTGACACGGGTGAGTGGGCTGATGGGGGGAGTGTGCCAAAGAGGGAGCAGTCACCTGGTGCAGAAACACACTTTGAAACTTGCATTTTTGTGTAGAGCGGCCGTTTCTGCAGACGGCAGCGTGCGCTCCGACGTAAACGAGGCAGCAGCAAATAGCATGGCGATGAAGGATTATGGAGAAAGTAAATGACTTGTTGGGACTTGAGAGGAAGTTCAAGTTTTGACATGACCCAAGATGGAAATAAGGAGACTCAGAAGGAATTAGACAGTCCTGATGTTTGTGTGTGAGTGTGAGAGGACGGCTGCAGGCAGGATGGCCTACATAAAGGTCGGCGTACAGTAGAACCTCCTCCACGCAGCAGATGGCCCGGATTACAAAGCTCCACTCCAAGGTAGAACAACCCTTCAAACAACTTCAAAATGTTTTAAATACACTGTAAGTATATATATATATATATATATATATATATATATATATATATATATATATATATATATATATATATATATATATATATATATATATATATATATACATAATGTAGTAACAGACACCTTCATAACAATATGTACAATATACACACTGCAAGTATATATATAATGTAGAAACAGACACCTTCATAACAATATGTAATATGTACAATATACACACTGCAAGTATATATATAATGTTGTAACAGACACCTTCATAACAATATGTAATATTTTACAACATACACACTGCAAGTATATATGTAATCTAGTAATAGACACTTTCATAACAAAATTCAATATGTACAATATAAACACTGCAAGTATATATATAATGTAGTAACAGACACCTTCATAACAATATGTAATATGTACAATATACACACTGCAAGTATATACAGGTAAAAGCCAGTAAATTAGAATATTTTGAAAAACTTGATTTATTTCAGTAATTGCATTCAAAAGGTGTAACTTGTACATTATATTTATTCATTGCACACAGACTGATGCATTCAAATGTTTATTTCATTTAATTTTGATGATTTGAAGTGGCAACAAATGAAAATCCAAAATTCCATGTGTCACAAAATTAGAATATTACTTAAGGCTAATACAAAAAAGGGATTTTTAAAAATTTTGGCCAACCGAAAAGTATGAAAATGAAAAATATGAGCATGTACAATACTCAATACTTGGTTGGAGCTCCTTTTGCCTCAATTACTGCGTTAATGCGGCGTGGCATGGAGTCGATGAGTTTCTGGCACTGCTCAGGTGTTATGAGAGCCCAGGTTGCTCCGATAGTGGCCTTCAACTCTTCTGCGTTTTTGGGTCTGGCATTCTGCATCTTCCTTTTCACAATACCCCACAGATTTTCTATGGGGCTAAGGTCAGGGGAGTTGGCGGGCCAATTTAGAACAGAAATACCATGGTCCGTAAACCAGGCACGGGTAGATTTTGCGCTGTGTGCAGGCGCCAAGTCCTGTTGGAACTTGAAATCTCCATTTCCATAGAGCAGGTCAGCAGCAGGAAGCATGAAGTGCTCTAAAACTTGCTGGTAGACGGCTGCGTTGACCCTGGATCTCAGGAAACAGAGTGGACCGACACCAGCAGATGACATGGCACCCCAAACCATCACTGATGGTGGAAACTTTACACTAGACTTCAGGCAACGTGGATCCTGTGCCTCTCCTGTCTTCCTCCAGACTCTGGGACCTCGATTTCCAAAGGAAATGCAAAATTTGCATGGTTGGGTGATGGTTTGGGGTGCCATGTCATCTGCTGGTGTCGGTCCACTCTGTTTCCTGAGATCCAGGGTCAACGCAGCCGTCTACCAGCAAGTTTTAGAGCACTTCATGCTTCCTGCTGCTGACCTGCTCTATGGAGATGGAGATTTCAAGTTCCAACAGGACTTGGCGCCTGCACACAGCGCAAAATCTACCCGTGCCTGGTTTACGGACCATGGTATTTCTGTTCTAAATTGGCCCGCCAACTCCCCTGACCTTAGCCCCATAGAAAATCTGTGGGGTATTGTGAAAAGGAAGATGCAGAATGCCAGACCCAAAAACACAGAAGAGTTGAAGGCCACTATCAGAGCAACCTGGGCTCTCATAACACCTGAGCAGTGCCAGAAACTCATCGACTCCATGCCACGCCGCATTAACGCAGTAATTGAGGCAAAAGGAGCTCCAACCAAGTATTGAGTATTGTACATGCTCATATTTTTCATTTTCATACTTTTCAGTTGGCCAACATTTCTAAAAATCCCTTTTTTGTATTAGCCTTAAGTAATATTCTAATTTTGTGACACACGGAATTTTGGATTTTCATTTGTTGCCACTTCAAATCATCAAAATTAAATGAAATAAACATTTGAATGCATCAGTCTGTGTGCAATGAATACATATAATGTACAAGTTACACCTTTTGAATGCAATTACTGAAATAAATCAAGTTTTTCAAAATATTCTAATTTACTGGCTTTTACCTGTATATAATGTTGGAACATACACCTTCATAACAATATGTAATATTTTACAGCATACACACCGCAAGTATATATGTAATCTAGTAATAGACACTTTCATAACAAAATGCAATATGTACAATATAAACACTGCAAGTATATATATAATGTAGTAACAGACACCTTCATAACAATATGTAATATTTTACAGCATACACACTGCAAGTATATATGTAATCTAGTAATAGACACTTTCATAACAAAATTCAATATGTACAATATAAACACTGCAAGTATATATATAATGTAGTAACAGACACCTTCATAACAATATGTAATATGTACAATATACACACTGCAAGTATATATATAATGTAGTAACAGACACCTTCATAACAATATGTAATATGTACATTATACACACTGCAAGTATATATATAATGTAGAAACAGACACCTTCATAACAATATGTAATATGTACAATATACACACTGCAAGTATATATATAATGTTGTAACATACACCTTCATAACAATATGTAATATTTTACAACATACACACTGCAAGTATATATGTAATCTAGTAATAGACACTTTCATAACAAAATTCAATATGTACGATATAAACACTGCAAGTATATATATAATGTAGTAACAGACACCTTCATAACAATATGTAATATGTACAATATACACACTGCAAGTATATATATATAATCTAGTAGCAGACACCGTCATAACAATATGTAATATGTACAATATACACACTGCAAGTATATATATATAATGTAGTAACAGACACCTTCATAACAATATGCAATATGTTTTATAACAATATGTAATATTTTACAATATACACACTGCAAGTATATATATAATCTAGTAACAGACACCTTCATATCAATATGTAATATGTACAATATACACACTGCAAGTATATATATATATATAATGTATTAACAGACACCTTCATAACAATATGTAATATGTATAATATACACACCGCAACTATATATATAATGTAGCAACAGACACCTTCATAACAATATGTAATATGTACAATATACACACTGCAAGTATATATATAATGTAGTAACAGACACCTTCATAACAATATGTAATATGTACAATATACACACTGCAAGTATATATATAATGTAGTAGCAGACACCTTCATAACAAAATGTAATATGTACAATATGTGTCGTATTTTTGTCATTTTAAGCAATACCATAACTTATTTTCCTCAGCGCATTTATTTCTGTTTCCATAGCAACACACTTTCTATTTCCGGCAACAAATGTGCGTTCCTACTTCCCGGAAACAAACGCGAGTGTTTGCTAACCATGGCAGACGTGGTATCCGACAAAGACATTTGTTTTTACTAATAATCACAACCGTATCTTTTTGAAGCTGAATATACGGAGGATGACTCTCAAATGCTTATAGACGCGAGCTCGAAGGAAGAGTGAGACGTTGACGCTGACGGAAGCCGAGACTCTGCAAATGTGGAACTTGGAGCCAAGTACATAAATGGAGTGCTTACCCAAAATAAACTGGGAAAAAACTTGGACCAACTGTCTATCGAGAAAGTGAGTCACATTAATATTGATCAGGATACATGCGTACATACACTGTCTGGCTAACTGTGTACAAACTAAACATGAAGTAATACCATGAAATAATACTTCACAGATACTGTAATATGATTGTTCATGTTTTTCCACTCAGTACAGATTGGTGTCCTATCACAGTGTTGTGTATTACAAACTCAAAAGCTAGTCAGCTTACCTCTTGCCGTAGCTAGCTTACAGCTAATGCACTAGCATGCCGTCCCAAGACGATGTCTCACAACGCCGGAAAAAGAGTTCCTCAGTGTTCACTCTTACAATAACAATGTTGCTACGGCTTGGTTATTATACATGTTACACAACATAAATGAAGTATTATTGGTGTTTGATCAATCAGTTAATTAATTTTTTAAGGGATTTACAGGCAGGATTGATTGCTCCCATTAGCTGCATTGCTAACTACCTAGAACAAGCCGGTTTTTACAAATTAAAAAGCAAAAAAACATCTGTAAGTGCAAAGCCAAAGCCATTTATCAACAACACCCAGAAACGCCGCCGGCATCGCTGGGCCCGAGCTCATCTAAGATGGACTGATGCAAAGTAGAAAAGTGTTCTGTGGTCTGACGAGTCCACATTTCAAATTGTTTTTGGAAACTGTGGACGTCGTGTCCTACGGAATAAAGACGAAAATAACCTGTTCTAGGGTGAAAGTGTAAAAGGCAGCATGTGTGATGGTATAGGAGTGTATTAGTACCCAAGACATAGGTAACTTACACATCTGTGAAGGCACCATTAATGCTGAAAGGTACATACAGCTTTTGGAGCAACATATGTTGTTATCATGGACGCCCCTGCTTATTTCAGCAAGACAATGCCCAGCCATGTGTTAGGGCTATATAAATAAACGTTGATTTATTGACTGATTAATAAGTGTACCATAGACAGGTCATTTCAAGTTTTTAATACCATGACTAAACAATTACTTTGTTTAAATGACATTTTTTGAAACATATAAAGAGCTTCTCTTCTTCAACTTCGCAGCCACGTAGCTTTAGCTCTAACTTTAACACGCAGAGTTAAAGCTCAACGCTATGTCTCTCTCTTCCAGCTATTTCTGTAAACTGTGACCAATATAAGACTTGGATAAACTCTCGGATGCGATAACCTGCAAACTGCACACAGATGATAAACGTTCCGCAGCACAGTGATTTAAAAAGGAAAACAAAGATTAATTTGAGCTAAGGGCAACGCGGAGGGTGTCAGCGGTGGTGAGTGCAGCAGAAATAAAAAGGGAGCAAAGTCCCGAGACATCCATTCAAAAGGCTTTACAGACACTTGAGAGGAATGTCTCACTTTGGATCTGGGAAATAAAATACCACATTGGTCCTGGAACACAGGAGCGACGCACTCACTCGGAAGGGACAATAAAGATTTAGGCCATACTGGAGGGATTACTGGCCTGGGGAACACTTGGGGAAGGTGGAGTCCCCACAGAAAATCCATCCATTTTCTACCGCTTGTCCCTTTCGGGGTCGCGAGGGGTGCTGGAGCCTATCTCAGCTGCATTCGGGCGGAAGGCGGCGTACACCCTGGACAAGTCGCCACCTCATCACAGGGCCAACACAGATAGACAGACAATATTCACACACTAGGGACCATTTAGTGTTGCCAATCAACCTATCCCCAGGTGCATATCTTTGGAGGTGGGAGGGGCCTATCCCCAGGTGCATGTCTTTGGATGTGGGAGGGGCCTATCCCCAGGTGCATGTCTTTGGAGGTGGGAGGGGCCTATCCCCAGGTGCATGTCTTTGAAGGTGGGAGGGGCCTATCTCCAGGTGCATGTTTTTGGAGGTGGGAGAAAGCCGGAGTACCCGGAGGGAACCCGCGCAGTCACGGGGGAGAACATGCAAACTCCACACAGAAAGATCCTGAGCCCGGGATCGAACCCAGGACCTTCGTATTGTGAGGCACACGCACTAACCTCTGTAACACCGTGCTGCCCTCAAAGAAAAATAATCTATGAAGAAGACTTTGATAAGGACCAATCAATTATTTCCATGCAAGTTGGCGACTGTTATTTTAGAAAAAGTAGTGAGTAGGGTTATAACTCATATCATATATATTGACAAGATGGCGGCGCCCTGATGGCAGCGGCTTGCAGACGCTCTTGGAAGTGTAGAGCGATTTGGCAAAAATACCCGTCAATTCTGTCTATTTCATGGCTGGCTCACAGCGTGGACACTTCGTGATCAGATACGACCGACAGACGATTCTGGATGTGGATAGATCGGGCCGTTATAGGCTGAAAGATGCGTGTACTTTCGACCTCCTCACTAGCAATGGGATTACTTCGCCGGCTACATCCAGCGGCCTCTGAAGCAGCGGAGTTAAGTGCCAGCGAGGACCGTCAACGGAAGACACGTAAGCGGTGTGAGCGGAAGCAGAAGCGGGGATGCCGAGCGGGGCTAACAACAAAGCGAAAGGCTAATCCTCAAAGAAGCGCTAGTCCGGGTGAGAAGTTAGTTAAAATAGAACTAGCCAGCGCCAGGCTGGATAATACCTGCACACATAGCAACTATTTTAGAACAATACACAACTCAAAATTTTTTTTTTCTGTGTCAGAAGTAGACATGCACTCTACTGAGGTGGCAAGTTATGATGCGTTCGGTTTATCACAACATCAAGCAAACAATCGGAAAATTCCCGTCATATCAATTCCTAGATATGGTCGAAATTATTTAAAGTGCACTACACATAATAAACACAACATTATTAATATTGCTACTACGGATAATTTCAACAAAAACTCCTCAAAACAGCCCACTACCTATAATATGGGCTTCTTAAACATAAGATCATTATCTTCCAAAACATTATTAGTTAATGAGGTCATTAGAGACAATAATCTTGACGTCATTGGTCTCGCCGAGACCTGGCTCAAACCAGACGATTTCTTTGCGCTGGGTGAGGCGTCTCCTCCTGGCTATGCGGGAGCGCATATTGCCCATCCCATTAAAAGGGGTGGGGGAGTCGCACTCATACACAACAAAAACTTTAATCTTACCCCGAACCTAAATAATAAATATAACCCGTTTGAGGTGCTTACTATGAGGTTTGTCACACCGCTGCCTCTCCACCTCGCTGTTATCTACCGCCCCCCAGGACCCAATTCGGACTTCATCAGTGAATTTTCAGAGTTTGTTGCTGATTTAGTGACGCACGCCGACAATATAATCATAATGGGGGACTTTAATATCCATATGAATACCCCATCGGACCCTCAGTGCATGGCGCTCCAGACTATAATTGATAGCTGTGGTCTTACACAAATAATAAATGAACCTACGCATCGCAACGGTAATACGATAGATCTAGTGCTGGTCAGGGGTGTCACCACCTCCAAAGTTACGATACTCCCGTATACTAATGTAATGTCCGATCATTACCTTATAAAATTTGAAGTTCTGACTCATTGTCAACAAACTAATAATAATAACTACTATAGCAGCCGCAACATTAATGCTGCCACAACGATGACTCTTGCTGGCCTGCTGCCTTCGGTAATGGCACCATTCCCAAATTATGTCGGCTCTATTGATAACCTCACTAACAACTTTAACGACGCCCTGCGCGACACCATTGATAGTATAGCACCGCTAAAGCTTAAAAGAGCCCCTAAAAGGCGCACCCCATGGTTTACAGAAGAAACTAGAGCCCATAAATTATCATGTAGAAAGCTGGAATGCAAATGGCGCGCTACTAAACTTGAGGTTTTCCATCAAGCATGGAGTGATAGTTTAATAACTTACAAACACATGCTTACCCTAGCTAAAGCTAAATATTACTCAAATCTCATCCACCTCAACAAAAATGATCCGAAATTTTTGTTTAGTACAGTAGCATCGCTAACCCAACAAGGGACTCCTCCCAGTAGCTCCACCCACTCAGCAGATGATTTTATGAATTTCTTTAATAAGAAAATTGAACTCATTAGAAAGGAGATTAAAGACAATGCATCGCAGCTACAACTGGGTTGTATTAACACAGATACGACTGTATCTACGAAGGATACCGCCCTCCAAAATAGTTTCACTCTCTTTGATGAAATAACATTAGAGGAATTGTTAAGATGTGTTAAGGGGACAAAACAAACAACATGTTTACTTGACCCATTTCCTGGGAAACTTATTAAGGAGCTTTTTGTATTATTAGGTCCATCAGTGCTAAATATTATAAACTTATCACTTTCCTCTGGCACTGTTCCACTAGCATTCAAAAAAGCGGTTATTCATCCTTTGCTCAAAAGACCTAACCTCGATCCTGGCCTCATGGTAAACTACCGGCCGGTGTCCCACCTTCCGTTTATCTCGAAAATCCTCGAAAAAATTGTCGCACAGCAGCTAAATGAACACTTAGTGTCTAACAATCTCTGTGAACCTTTTCAATCCGGTTTCAGGGCAAATCACTCTACGGAGACAGCCCTCGCAAAAATGACTAATGATCTACTGCTAACGATGGATTCTGATGCGTCATCTATGTTGCTGCTTCTTGATCTTAGCGCTGCTTTCGATACCGTCGATCATAACATTTTGTTGGAGCGTATCAAAACACGTATTGGTATGTCAGACTTAGCCTTGTCGTGGTTTAACTTTTATCTTACTGACAGGATGCAGTGCGTCTCCCATAACAATGTGACCTCGGACTATGTTAAGGTAACGTGCGGAGTCCCCCAGGGTTCGGTTCTTGGCCCTGCACTCTTTAGTATTTACATGTTGCCGCTAGGCGACATCATACGCAAATACGGTGTTAGCTTTCATTGTTATGCTGATGACACTCAACTCTACATGCCCCTAAAGCTGACCAACACGCCGGATTGTAGTCAGCTGGAGGCATGTCTTAATGAAATTAAACAATGGATGTCCGCTAACTTCTTGCAACTCAACACTAAGAAAACGGAAATGCTGATTATCGGTCCTGCTAAACACCGACATTTATTTGATAATACCACCTTAACATTTGACAACCAAACAATTACACAAAGCGACTCAGTAAAGAATCTGGGTATTATCTTCGACCCAACTCTCTCCTTTGAGTCACACATTAAGAGTGTTACTAAAACGGCCTTCTTTCATCTCCGTAATATTGCTAAAATTCGTTCCATTTTGTCCACTAGCGACGCTGAGATCATTATTCATGCGTTCGTTACGTCTCGTCTCGATTACTGTAACGTATTATTTTCGGGTCTCCCTATGTCTATCATTAAAAGATTACAGTTGGTACAAATTGCGGCTGCTAGACTTTTGACAAGAACAAGAAAGTTTGATCATATTACGCCTATACTGGCTCACCTGCACTGGCTTCCTGTGCACTTAAGATGCGACTTTAAGGTTTTACTACTTACGTATAAAATACTACACGGTCTAGCTCCAGCATTGTACCATATGTCCCGGCAAGAAATCTGCGTTCAAAGAACTCCGGCTTATTAGTGATTCCCAGAGCCCAAAAAAAGTCTGCGGGCTGCAGAGCGTTTTCTATTCGGGCTCCAGTACTATGGAATGCCCTCCCGGTAACAGTTAGAGATGCTACCTCAGTAGAAACATTTAAGTCCCATCTCAAAACTAATTTGTATACTCTAGCCTTTGAATAGCCCCCCTTTTTTTAGACCAGTTGATCTGCCGTTTCTTTTCTTTTCTCCTCTGCTACCCCCTATCCCTTGTGGAAGGGGAGACACACAGATCCGGTGGCCATGGATGGGGTGCTGGCTGTCCGGGGTCGGGACCCAGGGTGGACCGCTCGCCTGTATATCGGTTGGGAACATCTCTGCGCTGCTGACCCGTCTCCGCTTGGGATGGTTTCCTGCTGACCCCACTGTGGACTGGACTCTTACTGTTATGCTGGATCCACTATGGACTGTACTCTCACAATATTATGTTAGACCCACTCGACATCCATTGCATTCGGTCTCCCTAGAGGGGGGGGGGTTACCCACATATGCGGTCCTCTCCAAGGTTTCTCATAGTCATTCACATCGACGTCCCACTGGGGTGAGTTTTTCCTTGCCCTTATGTGGGCTCTGTACCGAGGATGTCGTTGTGGCTTGTGCAGCCCTTTGAGACACTTGTGATTTAGGGCTATATAAATAAACATTGATTGATTGATTGATAACTCGGTGGATCATTTTGAGTTGTTCTGTTTATCGAAATTACTGCCCAACGCTATTCTCACTCACGATTTGTACTATGCTGGGACTAATTTTGGTGTTTTTCCGCGTTCACGGGCTTTATATGCTGCCAATAGCTTAGGGTCATGGTGGATCAATGAACTTGTTTATAGTTAATCAAACGCACTCACACAATCATTCAGTTGGCCATTTAGCGCGTTATGGACTCACCGTCGTCGCAGAGAAGAAATTGCACACAACGCAGCCCCAAAGTTGAAGACAATCGATCTGGCCAACAAAAGAGATAGCAGCTTCCGCACGGGAAATAAATCCATCAAAAAAACACAGGCCGAATTTATAAAAATGAACACGCTTGTGTAAATATAGAATAGAATAGAATAGAAAGTACTTTATTGATCCCTGGGGGAAATTCAGCACCACAGTTCGCTCACAATAGACAATAATAATAATAAATAATATAATATATGTCTCCTCTCTGAGCTGCCACCTTAACGTGGTAGAGGAGTTTGCGTGTCCCAATGATCCTAGGAGCTATGTTGTCCGGGGGTTTCTATGCCCCCTGGTAGGGTCTCCCAAGGCAAACTGGTCCTAGGTGAGGGATCAGACAAAGAGCAGCTCGAAGACCTCGATGAAGAACACAAACAAGGGACCCAGATTTCCCTCGCCCGGACGCGGGTCACCGGGGCCCCCCTCTGGAGCCAGGCCCGGAGGTGGGGCACGATGGCGAGCGCCTGGTGGCCGGGCCTGTCCCCATGGGGCCCGGCCGGGCACAGCCCGAAGAGGCAACGTGGGTCCCCCCTCCAATGGGCTCACCACCCATAGCAGGGGCCATAGAGGTCGGGTGCAGTGTGAGCTGGGCGGCAGCCGAGGGCAGGGCACTTGGCGGTCCGATCCTCGGCTACATAAGCTGGCTCTTGGGACGTGGAACGTCACTTCGCTGGGGGGGAAGGAGCCTGAGCTAGTGCGTGAGGTGGAGAAGTTCCGGCTAGATATAGTCGGACTCACTTCGACGCACAGCAAGGGCTCTGGAACCACTTCTCTTGAGAGGGGCTGGACTCTCTTCCACTCTGGCGTTTCCGGCAGTGAGAGGCGACGGGCTGGGGTAGCAATTCTTGTTGCCCCTCGGCTCAAAGCCTGCACGTTGGAGTTCAACCCGGTGGACGAGAGGGTAGCTTCCCTCCGCCTTCGGGTGGGGGGACGGGTCCTGACTGTTGTTTGCGTTTACGCGCCAAAAGGCAGCTCCGAGTACCCACCCTTTTTGGATTCACTCGAGGGAGTACTGGAGAGTGCTCCCCCGGGTGATTCCCTCGTTCTACTGGGGGACTTCAACGCTCATGTTGGCAGCGACAGTGAAACCTGGAGAGGTGTGATTGGGAAGAATGGCCGCCCGGATCTGAACCCGAGTGGTGTTCTGTTATTGGACTTTTGTGCTCATCACAGATTGTCGATAACAAACACCATGTTCAAACATAAGGGTGTCCATATGTGCACTTGGCACCAGAACACCCTAGGCCGCAGTTCCATGATCGACTTTGTAGTTGTGTCATCGGATTTGCGGTCTCATGTTTTGGACACTCGGGTGAAGAGAGGGGCGGAGCTTTCTACCGATCACCACCTGGTGGTGAGTTGGCTGCGATGGTGGGGGAGGATGCCGGACAGACCTGGCAGGCCCAAACGCATTGTGAGGGTTTGCTGGGAACGCCTGGCAGAGTCTCCTGTCAGAGAGAGTTTCAATTCCCACCTCCGGAAGAACTTTGAACATGTCACGAGGGAGGTGCTGGACATTGAGTCCGAGTGAACGATGTTCCGTACCTCTGATGTCGTGGCGGCCGATTGGAGCTGTGGCCGCAAGGTAGTTGGTGCCTGTCGTGGCGGTAATCCTAGAACCCGTTGGTGGACGCCGGCGGTGAGGGATGCCGTCAGGCTGAAGAAGGAGTCCTATCGGGTTCTTTTGGCTCATGGGACTCCTGAGGCAGCAGACAGGTACCGACAGGCCAAGCGGTGTGCGGCTTCAGCGGTCGTGGAAGCAAAAACTCGGACATGGGAGGAGTTCGGGGAGGCCATAGAAAAAGACTTCCGGACGGCTTCGAAGCAATTCTGGACCACCAACCCCCCGCCTCAGGAAGGGGAAGCAGTGCAGTGTCAACACCGTGTATGGTGGGGATGGTGCTCTGCTGACCTCGACTGCGGATGTTGTGGATCGGTGGAGGGAATACTTCGAAGACCTCCTCAATCCTCCCAGCACGTCTTCCTATGAGGAAGCAGGGCCTGGGGAATCTGTGGAGGGCTCTCCTATTTCTGGGGCTGAGGTTGCCGAGGTAGTTAAAAAGCTCCTCGGTGGCAAGGCCCCGGGGGTGGATGAGATCCGCCCGGAGTTCCTTAAGGCTCTGGATGTTGTGGGGCTGTCTTGGTTGACAAGACTCTGCAACATCTCATGGACATCGGGGGAGGTACCTCTGGATTGGCAGACCGGGGTGGTGGTTCCTCTCTTTAAGAAGGGGAACCGGAGGGTGTGTTCCAACTATCGTGGGATCACACTCCTCAGCCTTCCCGGTAAGGTCTATTCAGGTGTACTGGAGAGGAGGCTACGCCGGATAGTCGAACCTCGGATTCAGGAGGAACAGTGTGGTTTTCGTCCTGGTCGTGGAACTGTGGACCAGCTCTATACTCTCGGCAGGGTCCTTGAGGGTGCATGGGAGTTTGCCCAACCAGTCTACATGTGCTTTGTGGACTTGGAGAAGGCATTCGACCGTGTACCCCGGGAAGTCCTGTGGGGAGTGCTCAGAGAGTATGGGGTAACGGACTGTCTTATTGTGGCAGTTCGCTCCCTGTATAATCAGTGTCAGAGCTTGGTCCGCATTGCCGGCAGTAAGTCGGACACGTTTTCAGTGAGGGTTGGACTCCGCCAAGGCTGCCCTTTGTCACCGATTCTGTTCATAACCTTTATGGACAGAATTTCTAGGCGCAGTCAGGGCGTTGAGGGGATCTGGTTTGGTGGCTGCAGGATTAGGTCTCTGCTATTTGCAGATGATGTGGTCCTGATGGCTTCCTCCGGCCAAGATCTTCAGCTCTCACTGGATCGGTTCGCAGCCGAGTGTGAAGCGACTGGGATGGGAATCAGCACCTCCAAGTCCGAGTCCATGGTTCTCTCCCGGAAAAGGGTGGAGTGCCATCTCCGGGTTGGGGAGGAGATCTTGCCCCAAGTGGAGGAGTTCAAGTACCTCGGAGTCTTGTTCACGAGTGGGGGAAGAGTGGATTGTGAGATCGACAGGTGGATCGGTGCGGCGTCTTCAGTAATGCGGACGCTGTATCGATCCGTTGTGGTGAAGAAGGAGCTGAGCCGGAAGGCAAAGCTCTCGATTTATCGGTCGATCTACGTTCCCATCCTCACCTATGGTCATGAGCTTTGGGTCATGACCGAAAGAACAAGATCACGGGTACAAGCGGCCAAAATGAGTTTCCTCCGCCGAGTGGCGGGGCTCTCCCTTAGAGATAGGGTGAGAAGCTCTGTCATTCGGGGGGAGCTCAAAGTAAAGCCGCTGCTCCTCCACATCGAGAGGAGCCAGATGAGGTAGTTCGGGCATCTGGTCAGGATGCCACCCGAACGCCTCCCTAGGAGGCGTTCGGGTGGGCGTTTAGGTGTTTCGGGCACGTCCGACCGGTAGGAGGCCACGGGGAAGACCCAGGACACGCTGGGAAGACTATCTCTCCCGGCTGGCCTGGGAACGCCTCGGGATCCCCCGGGAGGAGCTGGACGAAGTGGCTGGGGAGAGGGAAGTCTGGGTTTCCCTGCTTAAGCTGCTGCCCCCGCGACCCGACCTCGGATAAGCGGAAGAAGATGGATGGATGGCTAATATATGTAATATATTATATATATAATATATGAATAATATAAATATATTCTACATATATTCTACATTTAAGTGCAGTCAAGAAGGAACATATGCATATATGCACAAATCGTTCATGCTTCAACTTATAAATGTACAAAATAGAGTTTGTCCAAACTTAGGTAGATGCAGATTATAATTAGATGCGCGCTATAGTTCGGAAATGACAGTATTTTCCCGAAGAAATGTGTTTGTTATCATTGGGAAGTAGCAAGAATAACGCTGCATGACCAGCCGTGCTGGGCCCTGGCCCACTTTTTCCCAATCGTACTTAACGAGCGTGGAACACTCACACTCGCCAAACGTGCCAGACTTTAGATGTTAAGTGGGCTCAAGCGCAATATTAACGACCGAGTTTGAGCTCTAATTGTTTGAAGATGTTCTTATTGATGGAATATTTTCGATAACGCCTATGATGTTCAGGCTTTAGCCTGTCCAAGCTGACTGTGGATGAGAAGCTCTGGACAGAGGGTGGGCTGTAGACTCCATTCACCAGCTGTCAGCTGCCGTTTTGTTGGAAATTGATCCCTCAAAGTCAGCTTTGTGAATCTCTGCACTACCAATAAACCGATGCCTCATTCTAACAAGGATGATACTGCCTGCCTGTGTTAAGGTTTCCTCCAGTCGTCAAAATCTTACTCAGAGCCAGACTCTGATTTACTGGCCAAGTAAGTTGAACACATACTGTAAGGAATCTGACTTGGTAGACTGTGCTCCCTTTGCTCAACGCAATAAACAAAGAAAAAGGCCAACAACTACGAGAAGGCCATCTTGGTATGAAAAACAGGAAGGAAAACATCAAAGGACACAAAGATGTAAAAGAGATTGATGGAGCACAAAGCTGACGCAACCATCTGCCACTTCAGAGGCGCTATTTCTACACACAGCTACAAAAGTCAAACACAACGGAAAGAAAGAGAGCAATAAATAATACATGTTGCACACATACGATTGCGCTATGCGTAGGCAAACAACCCAACAAAAACATAATTTCAACACCCATGCCATCGTCTGCTGGGGCGGGAGCACGGCCATAGACAGAAAGAGACCCAACAAAGGCTGCCCACTTTGACCACTATCCCGTCAATGGTGAGAGAATCCTTCCAGGGAGACCGAAGTCTCCAATACATCCTCGTTCGGCAAAGGGTTCTGTTAAGCTCGTTCATCCCGACGCTCGAGGCTAGCTCCGCGGCCACATCTCTTCCTCTGCATCTCCTCCGGTCTCTCCATGCGGACCCTGGTGTGGCAGAGAGCCAGCAGCTGGTCTGCGGCGCAAACTTGGCCACGGCTCCCCGAAGGCATTTCCGAAAGAACACGAAAAAGCACTAAAAAGCAGCGCAGAGGCCACGAAAGTGCTACCTCTTGTTGCGCAGTCACAAAGCTTTCTCTCTAGGCTCTTGGCAAAGACGGTCGCACTCCCTCTGCTATCCGAGTCTGTCCTGCTTGCTTCTTATCTCTCTTGTCTTGTTTAACGTTCTTGTTGCCTCTTTTTGCAGTGCTCTCGAAAATCTAAACAATGGAATTGATCAACTGTCCTCTCAACAAAATTGACAAGATCTCGGGTTCAGGGGAAACTGTCTGTTCTGTCAGAACTGGACACATGACGGACTCTTGGGAGAAGAGTAGTGTCGTGTGCCTGGCGACTCTTTCAGTCAAGGACATTGACAAAATCTACCTATTCAGAACCATGATAACAGGACACCTGCTGAGAGGGGTAAGCGTTGTACTGTATCAAAACATTAGAAGATGCTGGCAGCCATCCAAGGTACCCCAAAGCTGCCACAAATGATTGGAGGACGTGGACAGAACTGTGGACACTCAGACTTTAAAACATCCGACCGCCTGCCCCGCAGGATGAATCTGAGGACCAGAAATAGACAAACACAACCATTTAAATCAGGATTGTTTTCCTTGGCTGCAACGTGACAACGTTGTTGCTTGAAGATTCTCCTTGAGAAACAAACTCCTTCTCTGTCAACAACACCTGGAAAGATAAACTCTGTTCCTTTGCCACTGCTTCACCCCAGTGCCCTAGTGGCTGGCAGCTCCGGACCGGATGCCTTCCCCCTCAACCCCTGTTTCAAGTCTTGTGGTTTCTTTGTCAACATGTGTATATGTGCTTATCGGCTATTGAGTTTTTTTTCTCAGCCCCAGTCTGTGACCCCTTCCCCATAGGAGCCCAGTCTGAGATGGACTTTATTTTACTTTTCCTCCCCCGGCGTCTACCTTTTCCCCACCTTTTACGGAGCGCCGTAGTGACGATCCATCACTGTTCCTGCTCTGCCTACCTGTACAAAGTTTGCATAATCTTGAACGAGTTTGTGGTGAAAACGAAATATTGTGCAGTGACAATAAAGACCCTACCATACCATACTATACCAGGAGTCCGAACCAAAAGGTAGAACACACGAAAACAAGAGGAAAAACACCAAGAACACAAAGGGCAAACACAAGAGCACAGCGGCGCCATCCTAAAGACCAAATATAAATGAAAACAATCCCAGACAGCCATGTTTAGTGGGTTTTTCCAAGATTCTGCTTGAAGCATTTCTCTGAACGTGAGTCGAAAAAAGCATAAAGCAGAGTCTCCAACCCAAACAAATCAGATCAGTGGCCCCTGTAGCATAAAATTAACCCAATCGGTCTGATTCTGTTTGCAGCAAATGTCCTTATTGGACATAAGCACCCTCCACTTAAGAGAATATACGTAGATACACTTTGGAAAAGGAACTGCAGGGGCAGTCAAACATTTACAATCACTAATCCAGAGAAGGTGCAGGTCGGGGTGTTAGCTTGGCTACTGCTGCTCACAGGTGGATTACTGGCCCTTGGGAGAGGAACGGGGATAATTGCTTATTGAACTTCCCGATCAGCTCGATCTTTATGTTTGGACAAGATCCATTTAAGTGGACTTGATTAGCATTTGGGAGTTGCTGTGTCTCTCTGTTGGATGTTTTGACTATCAAAACATCTGCGCCCCCCCCCACCCGAGTGTGTACGTGTGTGGGTTTTGGTCGATAGTTAAGAATGTAATGAGTCATTTACAATCCTGGCCAGGGAAGATCTCGCTGCATGCGTGTGGCACAGGCGCTTTGGCGGATGACTCCCCACAAACGAGAAGTGAGTCAGGCTCGTCAGACAAGTTAGGGAACGAGGCCAACGTCGGCTATAATAGTCGGCCTCCAGAGTGTGCGGGCAGCTCGCCAGAACCATAACATATTAACATCAAACCAACACATTAACAGCAAATTATCCTCTGCTCACGCTCTGCGTCCTAGAAATGGATTTGGAGAACCGTAACCAATAAACACAGAGAGACAAGGATCAACACCCTGCAGCAGAGTTTGGAAACATTTGCAAAAAGGGGGTTTATACTTATACGCATTCAGAAACATTTGATAAACAGCACATTAAAGATCGTTGCCGTACTATTTCTTGAGATTATGTTGTCCAACTTCCAGTTGAAATAACAAGAATCATGCGAACAACACTATAAATAACACAATCGTGTTATTGCTGCTAGTAATGTACGTCCAATTAGCATGCCACTTACCCGCTTTAGCTGCCCCGGGGTTTGGCTAGTTCCAAATTAATCAGGGTTAATTTGTTAGAAACACAAGGGGAAGAATTCATCAAATGGCTGTTTCCTTCTTCTCTCCACATACAGTCGGTTATTACAAACTTTTTACAGGCTGCGGTTTGTGGTCGCAGACTAAGACTGCGATAACATTAAGAAAGCGGCAGCCAGCTGGTATTATTCATGGTAGATGGAGTTCTTATAATGATACTTCTTTTAAACCTTGTTCCCAGTCTTAGTACTACTATCTGAAAATACCTACCAAAGGTATTTGTTGGCATTGGCACTCCGTATATGTGCAGTATCCAATCAATCAATCACAGATACGCGGCTCAAACATAAACAAGTGTTTCACACCCCGGATCTAATCCCTAAGGGGCAGGACCCTGGGATCTCTTTGACCCAACGGCAGTCTTCATCCATCAGTCGTAATGAGATACTTACTAATCTTTTTGCACTACTCGAGCAAATACACGTGTTTATCTACGGTCGACTCCACTCACTGGGGCTCAATGGTGTGGGTCACTAAACACAACAACGCATACCAGAGGGCATGACCAGATCAGGCTATTGACAGACTGTCGCCGTGTTGATCAATTGACCAATGAGAATTTACTGTCTGAGAGACTTTCGTTAAAAAACCTTCTCACTCATTCATCGTAGACTCAGATAATTTAATCGATGGCAATTGGACTGTTCAGATTGTCTTAGAAATCTGAAATCTGAGCAGTCTTCATCAGCATGTGCACTGCAACATCAGCTGTATTTGTTTGTGAAGCGATTCTGTCACCAGAAAACATGTTTAGGTCTTTACGCTTCTGTTGAGCCGGATCTCAGGACATGAATCTGTGCACTCCAGAACAGGTGCGTGTCGACCTATGATTCGTTCCATTTACCTAAGAAGTTGGAAGTCGGAGCTGGGAATGCATTTGAGTGTTCCAGTTACGATGTCGGAAATCAACTACGAGAGCGCTTGCCTTGTCTGAAAATAAACAACTTATGGGAAAATATGCACTCTCTCTTCAACCTTCAAGCACGGATTAGCTTGCAGTAATGCTCTGACCAAATAAGCCCAATGAGCACTCCACACAAGTCGATAACAACAACAAAGCTCACCTTTGTGCACTCACACACAGCATAAATTGTTTGGTGGCCAAAATGAGATAAAGAATGAGTGGCATAAAACACGTCTTTCTGTGGCGGCGTCGGAGAAAGTTGTACATGTAAACAAACTACGGTGAGTTCAAGGACCGCCGGAATTAGTAGGACAAAATACTCGGTCGCCAAGTACTCTCATCAGTGAAGCATGTTTAATATAAACAGTGGGATTTCTAACAATCAGGAAGGTTACAAACCATATTAAAACAAAAAAAAAGATATACTTTTTCCATTTTCATACATTTTTTAAAAAGCTCACTATAGGGCCGTGGGTTGCCGACCCCCGGCTTGAGGTATTGACTGATTTAAAATCTTTCAAATGTTAGCTTTTGTTTAAAAATGTTTTTACAACCTACTGAAACTACTGAAATAAAGTGAACAACCAACCAGAAGAAAACTAAAAGTTGGAGTTGGGACTTCAATTGAGTTGTCTTTGCGTCCTTTGGAGGAAGAAAGAGGTGGACTTGACACATTGGTCGTGGTGGTTAACTTTGCCAACTCTTACAATCGTTACGTTTGCTGTGGTCTGGAACAAAATGGCAACATTTGTTGTGGTCTGGAACAACATGGCGCACAAACAGCTATCAGAAATGCAGCCAATATTACATACAGATAATGTGACATGAGACATGGGTATTTAAATACACAGAGTACATAAGTAAAGGAAATTAAATGATCTCAAATATAGCTACAAACGAGGCATAAGGATACAATATGTACATACAGCTAGCCTAAATAGCATGTTAGCATGGATTAGCTTGCAGTCATGCACTGACCAAATATGCCTGATTAGCACTCCAACAAGTCAATAACATCAACAAAGCTCACCTTTGTGCATTCACGCACAGCATAAAACGTTTGGTGGACAAAATGACACAAAGAAGGAGTGGCATGAAATGGTAAATGGGTTATACTTGTATAGCGCTTTTCTACCTTCAAGGTACTCGAAGTGCTTTGACAGTATTTCCACATTCACCCATTCACACACACATTCACACACTGATGGCCATGCAAGGCTCTAAACACCACCCATCAGAATCAGAATCAGAATCAGCTTTATTGTCATTACGCAAGGTAACGAGATTGAGGCCATTCCATACAGTGCGATGTGTGCATGCTAGAAAAACAATGTGCAAATATATAAAAATCAGGAGCAAGGGTGAAGTGTCTTGCTCAAGGACACAACGGATGTGACGAGGTTGGTAACACGTCTTTCTGTGGCGGCTTCGGAGAAAGTTGTACATGTAAACAAACTACGGTGGGTTCAAGGACCGCCGGAATTAGTAGGACGTTTGCTGTGGTCTGGAACAACATGGTAACGTTTGCTGTGGTCCGGAACAACATGGCGCACAAAGGACTATCAGAAATGCAGCCGACACTACATACAGATACATGCAAATATAAATGAGTACATAAGTACACACATTAGTTGTTTGTTATCACTTGTGAACAATCTTTCATTTGAACAATTGTTTACTAGTTTTGTGCTGCTTTGGCACCTCAGAATGTGGCATTAAAATGTCAGCGTGGCACTAGCAGTTTACTTCAGCGAGCCATACTGTTATGTTTGCTGGAACTCGGGGCCCGGAACAAAGCGTTAGTGTAGCATTGTTACAAACTCCCAGGCCTCCTCCTGTCAAAGCAGCTGCTATTTGCTGCTGCGCTCCAGGGCTCCTCAACATTGGCAGCTAATGGCTCCGTCACGGCGGACGACTGACCTGAAAACCTATTAGAACCCTGTCAACCTGCAGGCCACGGAGGGCTGGGACGCTGACAGGTCAATTGGCCACAGGAGTGTTTTTCATGCTAACATATAGAAGATAATATCACCTTCCTCAGATTTAGTTGAGTGCGTTTGTAGCGAGCTCAACAACATTTGCTGTTCCCTCCCAGACATCATTAAAGTGGGACTGCAATTTGGAATTGTGCCAATTTTCACACTTCTTAAGTAAGACAAGAACACACACGTCGCCGTAATCATGTACCTAACTAGCTCATGCTGCTTTATTGACATAGTGAGCTGCTGCGTGGCCTCCGACTTGGTGAAAGTTTATTCTAGATGATAAATCATGCATCATCCAACTTAGACCCGAGGATGGCCTGAGAGACATGAAAAACACTTTTTTTCAACCATTTGTGAGGATTATGATGAAGTGTTGATGTAAAGTGGAAGACATAAACATCCCATCAGTCTTTATCCCAGTGAGAGCAGACACTGTACAGTAAGTGATTGTTTTATTATGTTTGTTGTCTCTCAGCAAGTCTGCAATGATAAGTTGTGTTTTTAATGTTATGGTGGTTTTTATATTATGGTGATTTTTTATGTTGTGGTGATTTTTTTATGTTATGGTGTTTTTTTTTATGTTATAGTGATTTGTTATGTTATGGTGATTTGTTATGTTATGGTGATTTTTTATGTTATGGTGAGTTTTTTATGTTATGGTGAGTTTTTTATGTTATGGTGATTTGTTATGTTATGGTGATTTGTTATGTTATGGTGAGTTTTTTATGTTATGGTGATTTGTTATGTTATGGTGATTTGTTATGTTATGGTGAGTTTTTTATGTTATGGTGAGTTTTTATGTTTTGGTGAGTTTTTTATGTTATGGTGATTTTTTATGTTATGGTGATTTGTTATGTTATGGTGATTTGGATGTTATGGTGATTTTTATGTTATGGTGATTTTTTATGTTATGGTGATTTTTTTAATGTTATGGTGATTTGTTATGTTATGGTGATTGTTTTATGTTATGGTGATTTTTTATGTGGTGGTGATTTTTTTATGTTATGGTGATTTTTTGTGTTATGGTGATTTTTTTATGTTATGGTGATTTGTTATGTAATGTTGATTTTTTTATGTTATGTTGATTCTTTTGTTATGGTGAGTTTTTTATGTTGTGAGTTTTTTTATGTTATGGTGATTTGTTATGTTATGGTGATTTGTTATGTTATGGTGAGTTTTTTATGTTATGGTGAGTTTTTTATGTTATGGTGATTTTTTTATGTTATGGTGATCTGTTATGTTATGGTGAGTTTTTTATGTTTTGGTGAGTTTTTTATGTTATGGTGATTTTTTTATGTTATGGTGATTTGTTATGTTATGGTGATTTGGATGTTATGGTGATTTTTAATGTTATGGTGATTTTTATGTTATGGTGATTTTTTATGTTATGGTGATTTGTTATGTTATGGTGATTTTTTTATGTTATGGTGATTTTTAATGTAATGGTGATTTTTTTATGTTATGGTGATTTGTTATGTTATGGTGATTGTTTTATGTTATGGTGATTTTTTATGTTGTGGTGATTTTTTTATGTTATGGTGATTTTTTTGTGTTATGGTGATTTTTTTATGTTATGGTGATTTGTTATGTTATGTTGTTTTTTATGTTATGTTGATTTTTTTGTTATGGTGAGCTTTTTATGTTGTGAGTTTTTTTTATGTTATGGTGATTTGTTATGTTATGGTGATTTGTTATGTTATGGTGAGTTTTTTTATGTTATGGTGATTTGTTATGTTATGGTGATTTGTTATGTTATGGTGAGTTTTTTATGTTTTGGTGAGTTTTTTATGTTATGGTGATTTTTTTATGTTATGGTGATTTGTTATGTTATGGTGATTTGGATGTTATGGTGATTTTTAATGTTATGGTGATTTGTTATGTTATGGTGATTTGTTATGTTATGGTGATTTTTTTATGTTATGGTGATTTTTTATGTTATGGTGATTTGTTTTATGTTATGGTGATTTGTTATGTTATGGTGATTGTTTTATGTTATGGTGAGTTTTTTTATGTTATGGTGATTTGTTATGTTATGGTGATTTGTTATGTTATGGTGAGTTTTTTATGTTTTGGTGAGTTTTTTATGTTATGGTGATTTTTTTATGTTATGGTGATTTGTTATGTTATGGTGATTTGGATGTTATGGTGATTTTTAATGTTATGGTGATTTTTATGTTATGGTGATTTGTTATGTTATGGTGATTTGTTATGTTATGGTGATTTTTTTATGTTATGGTGATTTTTTATGTTATGGTGATTTGTTTTATGTTATGGTGATTTGTTATGTTATGGTGATTGTTTTATGTTATGGTGATTTTTTATGTTGTGGTGATTTTTTTATGTTATGGTGATTTTTTTGTGTTATGGGGATTTTTTTATGTTATGGTGATTTGTTATGTTATGTTGTTTTTTTATGTTATGTTGATTTTTTTGTTATGGTGAGTTTTTTATGTTGTGAGTTTTTTATGTTATGGTGATTTGTTATGTTATGGTGATTTGTTATGTTATGGTGAGTTTTTTATGTTATGGTGATTTTTTTATGTTATGGTGATTTGTTATGTTATGGGGAGTTTTTTATGTTTTGGTGATTTTTTTATGTTATGGTGATTTGTTATGTTATGGTGATTTGGATGTTATGGTGATTTTTAATGTTATGGTGATTTTTATGTTATGGTGATTTTTTTATGTTATGGTGATTTGTTATGTTATGGTGATTTTTTATGTTATTGTGATTTTTAATGTTATGGGGATTTTTTTTATGTTATGGTGATTTGTTATGTTATGGTGAGTTTTTTATGTTATGGTGATTTTTTATGTTATGGTGATTTTTTATGTTATGGTGATTTGTTATGTTATGGTGAGTTTTTTATGTTTTGGTGATTTTTTTATGTTATGGTGATTTGTTATGTTATAGTGATTTGGATGTTATGGTGATTTTTAATGTTATGGTGATTTTTATGTTATGGTGATTTTTTATGTTATGGTGATTTGTTATGTTATGGTGATTTTTTTATGTTATTGTGATTTTTAATGTTATGGGGATTTTTTTATGTTATGGTGATTTGTTATGTTATGGTGATTGTTTTATGTTATGATGATTTTTTATGTTGTGGTGATTTTTTTATGTTATGGTGATTTTTTTGTGTTATGGTGATTTTTTTATGTTATGGTGATTTGTTATGTTATGTTGATTTTTTTATGTTATGGTGAGTTTTTTTATGTTATGGTGATTTGTTATGTTATGGTGATTTGTTATGTTATGGTGAGTTTTTTATGTTTTGGTGAGTTTTTTATGTTATGGTGATTTTTTTATGTTATGGTGACACAATACGAAGGTCCTGAGTAGTCTTGGGTTCAATCCCGGGCTCGGGATCTTTCTGTGTGGAGATTGCATGTTCTCCCCGTGACTGCGTGGGTTCCCTCCGGGTACTCCGGCTTCCTCCCACTTCCAAAGACATGCACCTGGGGATAAGTTGATTGGCAACACTAAAATTGGCCCTAGTGTGTGAATGTGAGTGTGAATGTTGTCCGTCTATCTGTGTTGGCCCTGCGATGAGGTGGCGACTTGTCCAGGGTGTACCCCGCCTTCCGCCCGATTGTAGCTGAGATAGGCTCCAGCACCCCCCGCGACCCCAAAGGGAATAAGCGGTAGAAAATGGATGGATTTGTTATGTTATGGTGATTTGGATGTTATGGTGATTTTTAATGTTATGGTGATTTTTATGTTATGGTGATTTTTTATGTTATGGTGATTTGTTATGTTATGGTGATTGTTTTATGTTATGGTGATTTTTTATGTTGTGGGGATTTTTTTATGTTACGGTGATTTTTTTGTGTTATGGTGATTTTTTTATGTTATGGTGATTTGTTATGTTATGTTGTTTTTTTATGTTATGTTGATTTTTTTGTTATGGTGAGTTTTTTATGTTGTGAGTTTTTTTATGTTATGGTGATTTGTTATGTTATGGTGATTTGTTATGTTATGGTGAGTTTTTTATGTTATGGTGATTTGTTATGTTATGGTGATTTGTTGTGTTATGGTGAATTTTTTATGTTATGGTGATTTCTTTATGTTATGGTGAGTTTTTTATGTTATGGTGATTTTTTTATGTTTATGGTGATGTTTATGTTATGGGGATTTGGATGTTATGGTGATTTTTAATGTTATGGTGATTTTTTTTTATGTTATGTTGATTTTTTTGTTATGGTGAGTTTGTTTATGTTATGGTGATTTGTTATGTTATGGTGATTTGTTATGTTATGGTGAGTTTTTTATGTTATGGTGATTTGTTATGTTATGGTGATTTGTTGTGTTATGGTGAATTTTTTATGTTATGGTGATTTTTTTATGTTATGGTGAGTTTTTTATGTTATGGTGATTTTTTTATGTTATGGTGATGTATATGTTATGGGGATTTGGATGTTATGGTGATTTTTAATGTTATGGTGATTTGTTATGTTATGGTGATTTTTTATGTTATGGTGATTTTTTTATGTTATGGTGATTTTTTCGGGTTATGGTGATTTTTTTTTAAAGTTATGGTGATTTATGTTATGGTGATTTTTGTTATGGTGATTTTTATGTTATGGTGATTTTTATGTTATGGTGAGTTTTTTCATGTATTCATTTTTCATGCACTTATTTGCTAAATGTATCTGACAAAGGTGGAAGGCCGGTCCGTGAAAATAATGCCTACATTAAAGTGGTCCCTGATGCAAAAAAGGTTGTGGACCCCTGATGCAGACCACAGAATAGAATCCAATGCCACCCTAACACTCTTAAAGAGACAGTGACTCACTTGTTTCCAAACTGCCTCCTAAATACTCAGTTACAAGTCAACAACCATTTGGGATGACTACAATTTAAAAGACCATTTATTTATTTTTTAGTTTCATCCACGCTGCCTGAAGCAGCACAACAGGTTGTTGTTGTTGTTGTTGTTGTTTGTTGGTCTGCAGAAAACAATGCGTGTCCATTGTGTCCATTTCTCTGTGAGCGCCAGACGGGAGCAGACTCTCACAAAGGCCATGTCGTTTGCGTACAGCAAGCAGTGGCCTAGTTTGCCACAGGATCAGGGCATTACTCTTAATCCAGAACATAGACGCCATTTGCATGCACACCAGAATGGGGGGGCTGGGGGTGTGTGTGTGTGTGTGTGTGTGTGTGTATCAGGAGCATAAAAAGACATTACATGTCACAACCATCCCATCAGGGACCTTTCACATCTGGACCCATGCGGTACCTCTTTTCAGTACATGTGAATAGATACTGGCACTCAACTGCACCGCTTCTTGTGTGGTAACACAAATTAAATGTTTTGACTAATTCTTGTTAGAGCATTTCAAACGAGCTGATAACTTCCGTCCACATGTTGTTTTATATCTCCTTTTATTGTCATATTTCTGAGTCAATCGCTTTGTTTTGGCGTGTAAAGTTGCAATAATAAATAGAGGGGGTTTGGCTGAGTCCGCTCTCAGTGCTGCTGGAGTGATGGCCAGGTGCTCGTGCGGGGAAAGAGCCAAATTGGACCTATATTAGCCTACTATCAAAATGACTTTAAAAGTCTTATATAAGTGTTATAATGAAGACAACACATGGTGTGCGTGTCTATATTAGCCTACTATCAAAATGACTTTAAAAGTCTTATATAAGTGTTATAATGAAGACAACACATGGTGTACGTAAGTGTCTATATTAGCTATATTAGCCTACTATCAAAATGACTTTAAAAGTCTTATATAAGTGTTATAATGAAGCCAACACATAATGTAAGTGTCTATATTAGCCTACTATCAAAATGACTTTAAAAGTCTTGTATGAGTGTTATAATGAAGGCAACACGTGATGTAAGTGTCTATATTAGCTATATTAGCCTACTATCAAAATGACTATAAAAGTCTTATATAAGTGTTATAATGAGGACAACACATGATGTAAGTGTCTATATTAGCTATATTAGCCTACTATCAAAATTACTTTAAAAGTCTTATATAAGTGTTATAATGAAGGCAACACGTGATGTAAGTGTCTATATTAGCTATATTAGCCTACTATCAAAAATACTTTAAAAGTCTTATATAAGTGTTATAATGAAGACAACACGTGATGTAAGTGTCTATATTAGCTATATTAGCCTACTATCAAAATGACTTTAAAAGTCTTGTATAAGTGTGATAATGAAGACAACACGTGATGTAAGTGTCTATATTAGCCTACTATCAAAATGACTTTAAAAGTCTTATATAAGTGTTATAATGAAGACAACACATGATGTAAGTGTCTATATTAGCTATATTAGCCTACTATCAAAATGACTTTAAAAGTCTTATATAAGTTTTATAATGAAGACAACACATGATGTAAGTGTCTATATTAGCCTACTATCAAAATGACTTTAAACGTCTTATATAAGTGTTATGATGAAGACAACACATGATGTAAGTGTCTATATTAGCCTACTATCAAAATGACTTTAAAAGTCTTATATAAGTGTTATAATGAAGACAACACATGATGTAAGTGTCTATATTAGCCTACTATCAAAATGACTTTAAAAGTCTTATATAAGTGTTATAATGAAGACAACACATGATGTAAGTGTCTATGTTAGCTATATTAGCCTACTATCAAAATGACTTTAAAAGTCTTGTATAAGTGTGATAATGAAGACAACACGTGATGTAAGTGTCTATATTAGCTATATTAGCCTACTATCAAAATTACTTTAAAAGTCTTATATAAGTGTTATAATGAAGGCAACACATGATGTAAGTGTCTATATTAGCTATATTAGCCTACTATCAAAATGACTTTAAAAGTCTTATATAAGTGTTATAATGAAGACAACACATGGTGTGCGTGTCTATATTAGCCTACTATCAAAATGACTTTAAAAGTCTTATATAAGTGTTATAATGAAGACAACACATGGTGTACGTAAGTGTCTATATTAGCTATATTAGCCTACTATCAAAATGACTTTAAAAGTCTTATATAAGTGTTATAATGAAGCCAACACATAATGTAAGTGTCTATATTAGCCTACTATCAAAATGACTTTAAAAGTCTTGTATGAGTGTTATAATGAAGGCAACACGTGATGTAAGTGTCTATATTAGCTATATTAGCCTACTATCAAAATGACTATAAAAGTCTTATATAAGTGTTATAATGAGGACAACACATGATGTAAGTGTCTATATTAGCTATATTAGCCTACTATCAAAATTACTTTAAAAGTCTTATATAAGTGTTATAATGAAGGCAACACGTGATGTAAGTGTCTATATTAGCTATATTAGCCTACTATCAAAAATACTTTAAAAGTCTTATATAAGTGTTATAATGAAGACAACACGTGATGTAAGTGTCTATATTAGCTATATTAGCCTACTATCAAAATGACTTTAAAAGTCTTGTATAAGTGTGATAATGAAGACAACACGTGATGTAAGTGTCTATATTAGCCTACTATCAAAATGACTTTAAAAGTCTTATATAAGTGTTATAATGAAGACAACACATGATGTAAGTGTCTATATTAGCTATATTAGCCTACTATCAAAATGACTTTAAAAGTCTTATATAAGTTTTATAATGAAGACAACACATGATGTAAGTGTCTATATTAGCCTACTATCAAAATGACTTTAAACGTCTTATATAAGTGTTATGATGAAGACAACACATGATGTAAGTGTCTATATTAGCCTACTATCAAAATGACTTTAAAAGTCTTATATAAGTGTTATAATGAAGACAACACATGATGTAAGTGTCTATATTAGCCTACTATCAAAATGACTTTAAAAGGCTTATATAAGTGTTATAATGAAGACAACACATGATGTAAGTGTCTATGTTAGCTATATTAGCCTACTATCAAAATGACTTTAAAAGTCTTGTATAAGTGTGATAATGAAGACAACACGTGATGTAAGTGTCTATATTAGCTATATTAGCCTACTATCAAAATTACTTTAAAAGTCTTATATAAGTGTTATAATGAAGGCAACACATGATGTAAGTGTCTATATTAGCTATATTAGCCTACTATCAAAATGACTTTAAAAGTCTTGTATAAGTGTGATAATGAAGACAACACGTGATGTAAGTGTCTATATTAGCCTACTATCAAAATGACTTTAAAAGTCTTATATAAGTGTTATAATGAAGACAACACATGATGTAAGTGTCTATATTAGCTATATTAGCCTACTATCAAAATGACTTTAAAAGTCTTATATAAGTTTTATAATGAAGACAACACATGATGTAAGTGTCTATATTAGCCTACTATCAAAATGACTTTAAACATCTTATATAAGTGTTATGATGAAGACAACACATGATGTAAGTGTCTATATTAGCCTACTATCAAAATGACTTTAAAAGTCTTATATAAGTGTTATAATGAAGACAACACATGATGTAAGTGTCTATATTAGCCTACTATCAAAATGACTTTAAAAGTCTTATATAAGTGTTATAATGAAGACAACACATGATGTAAGTGTCTATGTTAGCTATATTAGCCTACTATCAAAATGACTTTAAAAGTCTTGTATAAGTGTGATAATGAAGACAACACGTGATGTAAGTGTCTATATTAGCTATATTAGCCTACTATCAAAATTACTTTAAAAGTCTTATATAAGTGTTATAATGAAGGCAACACATGATGTAAGTGTCTATATTAGCTATATTAGCCTACTATCAAAATGACTTTAAAAGTCTTATATAAGTTTTATAATGAAGACAACACATGATGTAAGTGTCTATATTAGCCTACTATCAAAATGACTTTAAACGTCTTATATAAGTGTTATGATGAAGACAACACATGATGTAAGTTTCTATATTAGCCTACTATCAAAATCACTTTAAAAGTCTTATATAAGTGTTATAATGAAGACAACACATGATGTAAGTGTCTATATTAGCCTACTATCAAAATGACTTTAAAAGTTTTATATAAGTGTTATAATGAAGACAACACATGATGTAAGTGTCTATGTTAGCTATATTAGCCTACTATCAAAATGACTTTAAAAATCTTGTATAAGTGTGATAATGAAGACAACACGTGATGTAAGTGTCTATATTAGCTATATTAGCCTACTATCAAAATGACTTTAAAAGTCTTATATAAGTGTTATAATGAAGGCAACACATGATGTAAGTGTCTATATTAGCTATATTAGCCTACTATCAAAATGACTTTAAAAGTCTTATATAAGTTTTATAATGAAGACAACACATGATGTAAATGTCTATATTAGCCCACTATCAAAATGACTTTAAACGTCTTATATAAGTGTTATGATGAAGACAACACATGATGTAAGTGTCTATATTAGCCTACTATCAAAATGACTTTAAAAGTCTTGTATAAGTGTGATAATGAAGGCAACACATGATGTAAGTGTCTATATTAGCTATATTAGCCTACTATCAAAATGACTTTAAAAGTTTTATATAAGTGTTATAATGAAGACAACACGTGATGTAAGTGTCTATATTAGCCTACTATCAAAATGACTTTAAAAGTCTTATATAAGTGTTATAATGAAGAAGACAACACGTGATGTAAGTGTCTATATTAGCCTACTATCAAAATGACTTTAAAAGTCTTATATAAGTGTTATAATGAAGACAACACATGATGTGTTTATATTAGCCTACTATCAAAATGACTTTAAAAGTCTTATATAAGTGTTATAATGAAGACAACACATGATGTAAGTGTCTATATTAGCTATATTAGCCTACTATGTAAGTTTGTGAGTTTATCAAAGTGTAGTTATCAATCAGGGTTTGTCTATCATTTGAATGATAATACGCTAATGCTAACCGTCTGGAGTTTTACTGCGGTTGTCATTATTAACGTTTATCGCTACATCACGAGTTAGCATTGTTGGATTCTACATGAATCGGTGCCCTGTAGGACCGGCGGGATTGGCTACATCCTGAGTTAGCATTGTTGGATTCTAGGTGCGTACGTGCCCGGTAGGACCGGCGGGATTTGCTACATCCCGAGTTAGCATTGTTGGATTCTACGTGAATTGGTGCCTGATAGGACCGGCGGGATTTGGTCCATGCCAGAAAAAGTACCGGATTCAGTGCCCATCCCTAATCGTCATGCACCGTCTCCAACTAGGCACACCTGCATCTCCAGACCTGAGCCCACCAGTCTGTATAAGTTTAGATCGAGATATGACGTTTCCCAATGGGGAAACACATTAATGTCTCTTGTTTTCATGGTAGATTTGAAGCTAGCGAGCTAGTGCCAGTAAGTTTGTGAGGTTATCAAAGAGCAGTTATCAATCAGAGTTTGTCAAACACTAATACCAACCTTTGGGAGTTTTACTGTGGCTGTTTTATCGCTACATCCTGAGTTAGAGTTTGTAACCGGACGTGAGGTCATGTGACAACCAGGTCCATGGTAACATGGCATTGTTGGATTCTACGTGAATCGGTGCCTGGTAGGACTGGCGGGGTTCGGTCCATGGTCAAAAAAGTACCGGATTCAGTACCCATCCCTAATCGTCATGCACCGTCTCCAGCTTTGCACACCGGACTGCATCTCCAGACCTGAGTCCACCAGTGCTGAGCAACCCATCAAGATCCTGCCTTCCAGTAAACCGCATTCACTGCACCTTACATTTGGTCAGGGAGTGTTGGACATTTCAAAACATGTCGGCACACAAAGACGTCGCAGTCGCCACAGAAGCCCCCGTTGTTGATATTAGAGGAGACTCGGCACGTCACCCGCGGTGAGATTAAAAAGACAGACGGGAGACCCCTCCTCACCCCAACATCTCACCCTCTGTCCTTCCCTTCTCGGCCAATTATCAGGACGTGACAAGAGGAGGCAGAGAGCACTGGAAGAAGTCTCAATGTACGGACTTAGTCTCGCCCTCATGGAGTCCGGGGCTATCGTGGTTTTGATGGATGACCGGAGTGTTTGTTGATAACCATGCGTTCATAACCCTAACCCTAACACTAACACTAACACTAACCCTAACCCTAACACTAACACTAGCCCTAACCCTAACCCTAACCCTAGCACTGGAAGAAGTCTCAATGTATGGACTTAGTCTCGCCCTCATGGAATCCAGGGCTATAGTGGTTTTGATGGATGACCGGAGTGTTTGTTGATAACCATGCGTTCATAACCCTAACCCTAACACTAACACTAACACTAACCCTAACTCTAACCCTAACACTAACACTAGCCCTAACCCTAACCCTAACCCTAGCACTGGAAGAAGTCTCAATGTATGGACTTAGTCTCGCCCTCATGGAGTCCAGGGCTATCGTGGTTTTGATGGATGACCGGAGTGTTTGTTGATAACCATGCGTTCATAACCCTAACCCTAACCCTAACCCTAACCCTAACACTAACCCTAACCCTAACCCTAACCCTAGCACTGGAAGAAGTCTCAATGTATGGACTTAGTCTCGCCCTCATGGAGTCCGGGGCTATCGTGGTTTTGATGGATGACCGGAGTGTTTGTTGATAACCATGTGCTCATAACCCTAACCCTAACCCTAACCCTAACCCTAACCCTAACCCTAACCCTAACACTAACCCTAACCCTAACCCTAACCCTACCACTAACCCTAACCACGATATGGTGAAATTCTCAGGGGAATACTCGCTCAGGCAACAGAGCTCAGGTTCATGTTCTGCCAAGTTCTTCCTGAAGAATCAGGTTGACCTCCGGATGTTCACCACGACTCATTCTCTCTTCCCCCTCTGCC
>NC_084563.2:29134598-29142098 GCF_033978685.3 Nerophis lumbriciformis | reverse complement strand
AGGGTTAAGAAACACTGGGCTCAGGTACACAAGCGCACACACGCTATCCATCACACCGTATCAACGCGATCACGCACGCCGCGGGAAAACGATATCCTCCGCCATCTGTGGCGTGACTATCACACACACATATGTAGCATGACTATCACACACACATCTGGCCTGGCCTCACACCTGCTCGCCATCGCACGGATAAACGCCACAACACCCGGGCTGGGATCAGACATTCGAGCGCACTCACAGTCGGCGTCGGCGAGGAAGAGGACGCTGAGGAGGAGCAGACCCGGGCTGGCAGAGAGCATCATGGGATACGTGGACACATGCATGCTGTATCCTCCGTCAGCTCACTGCCTCACTGCACAGGACGATGGAGACCAGACCTCAACACCTGCATGGACACAAACACACTCCTTGTTAGCATTGTCTGCTAAAGTGCACTTTTATACACACACACACACACACACACACACACACACACACACACACACACACACACACACACACACACACACACACACACACACACACACACACACACACACACACACACACACACACACACACACACACATTCTTGTATTTGTGACCTTCTTGAGACATGAGAAAAATGCCTCCCTCTTTAGGACCAGCCTTTCTAGATATATAAAGAAGTGTATTTACAACATCAATAATATATACATACTATGCAAATAAAAAAACAACTTGTTGTGAAAAATGAGTTGGAATTTCACAAGAAAAATGTCACAAGAAAAGCTTGGAATTTTGTAGTATTATAATAAAGTCATAATTTTACTCAACGCAAGTCAAAATGTTACAAGAAAAACTGAACATTTGTGCAATATTATGATAAAAGTTGGAATTTTACTCAATAACAGTCGCAATTTTACAATGAAAGCTTAATATTTGGGCAATTTTATGAAAAGTCATCATTGTACTCCACAAAAAGTCACAATTTGACAAGAAAACTTTAAAATGTTGGCAATGTTTTAATAATACTCTGATTTTTTTACTTGGCAAAATTATGAAAAAAGTCAGAATTTTACTCAAAAAAATGTCACTATTTTACAAGAACAACAAAAAAATGGGCAATATTGTGATAAAAGTCAGAATTTTATATGACAAATGTCACCATTTTTGCATTAAAAAGTAATCATTTTACATAAAAAAGTAATAATTGTAAGAGAAAAGTTACAGAAACAGAAAGAATATGAGAAATTGTTCCCAATTTTGTTAGAAAAAAGTCGACACATTGTGAGAAAAAGACTGCTTTAAGAAAAGTTCTTTTTTTTTAATAAATTTTTTTTGTTTGTAATTAGTTTTTAATCTTCATTATTTACTTCAAGTTATTACAGTATGTCTCTATATACATATTAATTTTATTTTTTTTAATTAATTTTGGCCAAAGGAGACACATTTCAATTTCTTACACACACACTTGTTATTTCATATGTTGACCAGAGGGGGAGCACTTTTAAAAGCGACGTACAGTCAATGTGAAAAATCCTTCCTTTTTGGGACCACCCTCATTTTGCCAAATGTCACCACAAATGAGACATTGTCTATTAGATGCAATGTTATTGATTTATGTCATTGCTTGTTCACACCTCCTCATATGGAAGACACCTTTCCTTCTTCATGTCTCAAGAAGGGTAGACATACAAGAACACACACACACACACACACACACACACTTGGGAATATGTGCCAGTTCCCTGGAGGCCTCACACTCCAGCTATGCAGCTGCCTTTCTCTTCTCGCTTCATCAGGACCTTACATTGCCTGAGGTGTGTGTGTGTGTGTGTAAACCTGCATGTGCGTGTGTGTGTGCACGTGTGTGTGTGTGCAAAATAGCCCCTGAACTTCACCCAATAGCCAACATTTGGCTGCAAAATAATCAGTGAGACAGCTTGCTGGCCATCTTGCAGGCAAAGGTTAGTTAGTTAGTTAGTTAGTTAGTTAGTTAGTTAGTTAGTTGGTGCTGACTTATAAAGCCTGCAAGAAGAGACCACAACCAGGTGACTGCAGAGACACAACAGATGATGCAAGAGAGGACAGAGACTGACTGATGATGTCGCACACGCTGTTACTGGACCACTACAAATATTTGACTTTCCAAATCATATTCTTTATGCACATATTTATGAGAGCATCTTCTCAAGGGACAATGAAGCCTGACGCTTACACATATTTACACCAGGGGTATCCAAACTTTTTGACTTGGCCACACACACACACACACACACACACACACACACTATATATAAATAACATTACTATATATACATACATAAATACATACATACATATACACATATATATATACATATATATATATATATATATAAATAACATTACTATATATACATACATAAATACATACATACATATATACACTACATACATATATATACATATATACATACATATATACACTACATACATATACATATATATACACACATGTAGGGGTGTGCATCTCTATCTTAAATGGTTCACTAACAATACTTTTTAAAACATTACGATATATACATACTGAATAAATGATGTGATAATATTCATCAGTCAACTCATTGGTGTTCATTTTCAATCTATAAAAATCAAATTACAGGATGTTATTTATGTAGTTGGATCATTTTCCTGGACTGATGTACTAACATCATTTTGTACATATGTAGCATCATCTACAAAGATACAAACAATTGCTATTGCGACATCTAGTGGACACATTTAGAACAGCAGTTTCTTTCATTCAAAAAAATGTCGGCTCAATTTATACTTAGCAAACTCATCCCGGGGGCCGGATAAAACCTGTTCGCGGGCCTGATCCGGCCCTCAGGCCGTACGTTTGAAACCCCTGATGAAGATGATCTATATCTGCTGTACACATTTACTTTAGAAAATAAAATGTTGTCTTCTTTGTATTTGACTTTATCAAATGCTTGGCTCAAATTTTATTCAACAAAACCAGTTTTCTTTGAAGTAATATTGTTATGTATGCAGGAGGGAGTTGACGGCACAGACACAAGGGGGAAGTATAGCTCTATGAATGTTATTATATATATTATAATAATCTACAATAATACTATAAACGAAATAAGAGAATGGAGTGTGACTAATCCACGAGGGGTGCATGTGTGTTTGACTATGTGTGTAATTAATTGTTGTGTATTACCGGGGTGTGTTGGGCAAGAGGAGGAAGACAGTCCGTGGGGACAGGCAGATGATCCAGGGCGAGAGAGAGGCGTCAAGAGTCCGTGTCCATGCGAGGGGGTCGAGGATCGAGGGTGGCAGTTCAAAGTCCAAAAGGGAAGTCGAGGCGCACAGCTCGATCATGCGGGCATGAAGGCAGATTGGGTACAGAAGACTAAGTTCCGGCTTGGGTCCACTGGTCTAAATACAGCTCGCCCTCATCAGTCCCAGGTGTGTTGATTGCTGATCGCCCACAGCCTTGCCGGCTTGTGGGCGTGATGCGGCCAGCGCAGACCCAGCTGCCGGAGAAAAGCAGGTTCGAACCCACGCCGTGACAAACATTCATCAGAGCTGTTTATCTATTTTATGGAGGAATGTAGTTCATCATAGAACTGACATCCAATGGTGTGAAAAAAGACTTAAATTCAGAATCGTATTTGAGTTAATAATCGATTCTGAATCGAATCGTTACCCTCAAGAAGGGACTCCAATGGATCGAGATTCACAACCCAAGTCAATAATACTTACAAATGAGGAAAACAAAACACAACAAGTGGATCATCTCGTTTTTAAATGTTACAGCTGAGATAGGCTCCAGCGCCCCCCGCGACCCCAAAGGGAATAAGCGGTAGAAAATGGATGGATGGATGGACAATAAAAATAGATTTAATCATCAAACGATTAATATTCCCAAATTGGTGCCGTCACTGATTCCCAGGTACCAGGAACTGGTACTGTATTGTTCAAACGAATGGTACCAGTCCCCAATGGTCCCTTTTTTCCCCCCCAGATGGCGCCGCTGTAGTGGCTGCTGGTGGCAGGAGCTCTGTGCTCTTGTGTCATCCTTTTGTGTTCCTGATGTTTCCCTCTTCTTTCCATGTGGGGTTTTTTTTTTTGCCTTTTGGTTGGGGACCCTTTGGGACTGTGTGACAAGGGGTGGCACTTTCCTGACTTCTGCCATGCTTTTTTTTGTAAACTTCTGGATCTGCCTCCTGGGAGCCTTTTGGCCATGGAGACCAGCTCTGCTACACCAGAGTCCGTTTGGAGAGACCAGAGAAGATGCGGATGAAGAGACATGACTGCGGAGCTGGTGCTGAGCGCCGGGACGGACAAGCTTCACAGTGTCTTGGCTGGATGAGCAGGTATCGGACATCTCGGTCTCCTTGGACGCTTCCTCGCTCATCCATGCGGACTTGACACTGGCCGAGAGTTGGTGGGCGGCCGAGGGTGGAGTCGGCTCTCTTGGTTGCTTTATTGGGTCTGTTCCTGTCTCTGGCCATGCTCCCCCCACCCCATATACACTATGACCACCATAGTGTATATGTTTTTTTGTTTTTTGTTGTTGTTGTTTTACTTTTGTAGCTGCATGTAGAAGTGGCTGGTTGCATCAGCTCTGCTCTTTTAATGTCTTTAATGTTCTTTGATGTTTATGTGTGCTATGGCTATGAGTTTTTTTTGCCTTGGCCTCAGTCTGGGCCCAAACCAACCCCCCCAGCGTTTACCTGGTTACCTTTTTACAAAGCAATGCCGGAAGTTGTCAGACCCGTCATCAATCCTGTTATGTCTCCCTGTAATGTTTGATCCTGTTCCGTCTCCTTGTAATGTTTGATCCTGTTATGACTCCTTGTAAAGTTTGATCCTGTTCTGTCTCCCTGTAATGTTTGATCCTGTTATGTCTCCTTGTAAAGTTTGATCCTGTTCTGTCTCCCTGTAATGTTTGATCCTGTTCTGTCTCCTTGTAATGTTTGATCCTGTTCTGTCTCCTTGTCATGTTTGATCTTGTTCTGTCTCCTTGTCATGTTTGATCTTGTTCTGTCTACTTGTCATGTTTGATCCTGTTCTGTCTCCTTGTAATGTTTTATCCTGTTCTGTCTCCTTGTCATGTTTGATCTTGTTCTGTCTCCTTGTCATGTTTGATCCTGTTCTGTCTCCTTGTAATGTTTTATCCTGTTCTGTCTCCTTGTAATGTTTAATCCTGTTCTGTCTCCTTGTAATGTTTGATCCTGTTCTGTCTCCTTGTAATGTTTGATCCTGTTATGTCTCGTTGTAATGTTTGATCCTGTTCTGTCTGCTTGTAATGTTTGATCCCGTTCTGTCTCCTTGTATTGTTTGATCCTGTTCTGTCTCCTTGTCACATTTGATCCTGTTCTGTCTCCTTGTAATGTTTGATCCTGTTCTTTCTCCTTGTAATGTTTGATCCTGTTCTGTCTGCTTGTAATGTTTTATCCTGTTCTGTCTCCTTGTAATGTTTAATCCTGTTCTGTCTCCTTGTAATGTTTGATCCTGTTCTGTCTCCTTGTAATGTTTGATCCTGTTATGTCTCCTTGTAATGTTTGATCCTGTTCTGTCTGCTTGTAATGTTTGACCCCTTTCTGTCTCCTTGTAATGTTTGATCCCGTTCTGTCTTCTTGTAATGTTTGATCCTGTTATGTCTCCTTGTAATGTTTGATCCTGTTCTGTCTGCTTGTAATGTTTGATCTTGTTCTGTCTCCTTGTAATGTTTGATCCTTTTCTGTCTCCTTGTAATGTTTGATCCTGTTCTGTCTCCTTGTAATGTTTGATCCTGTTCTGTCTCCTTGTAATGTTTGATCCTGTGATGTCTCCTTGTAATGTTTGATCCTGTTCTGTCTGCTTGTAATGTTTGATCCTGTTCTGTCTCCTTGTAATGTTTGATCCTGTTCTGTCTCCTTGTCGTATTTGATCCTGTTCTGTCTCCTTGTAATGTTTGATCCTGTTCTGTCTCCTTGTAATGTTTGATCCTGTTCTGTATCCTTGTAATGTTTGATCCTGTTCTGTCTCCCTGTAATGTTTGATCCTGTTCTGTCTCCTTGTAATTTTTGATCCTGTTCTGTCTCCTTGTAATGTTTGATCCTGTTCTGTCTGCTTGTAATGTTTGATCATGTTCTGTCTCCTTGTAATGTTTGATCCTGTTCTGTCTCCCTGAAATGTTTGATCCTGTTCTGTCTCCCTGAAATGTTTGTCTGATTTGAATGGGATTGTGATGAAAATCTTAATTTCCCCTCTGGGATTAAGAAAGTATTTCTGATTCTGATTCTGATTCTGATAACAAGCGGATCATTTAGTTTTTACATGTTACAATACAAATGGATTTTGTTATCAAACAATTAATATTCCCAGGTACCAGGAACTGGTACCGTACCGCTCAAATGAATGGTACCAGTCCCCGATGGTCCCTTGAGAACATTTCCTCTTTATTAGCGGTTGACATTGAGACATATGTCCGTCTGCCACCCTTCATCTCGTCACATCTCAAAGTGGTACGTCTGGCACGGGGCGAGACGGGCGGCGTCTTGGGCGCCAGAAGACTGACAGGATGCGACATGACGCCTGCAGAAGACAAGTCAGTGTTGATGTCAGTCACGGCGACGTTCATCTGACCACAGAACTTTCCTCCAGAAGGTTTTATCTTTGTCCATGTGATGTCAGATGAAACAAAAAGTGAGCTGTTTGGCCACAATACCCAGCAATATGTTTGGAGGAGAAAAGGTGAGGCCTTTAATCCCTGGAACACCATGCCTACTGTCAAGCATGGTGGTGGTAGTATTATGCTCTGGGCCTGTTTTGCTGCCAATGGAACTGCTGCTTTAAATGGGACAATGAAAAAGGAGGATTAGCTCCAAATTGTTCAGGACAAGCTAAAATCATCAGCCCGGAGGTTGGGTCTTGGGCGCAGTTGGGTGTTCCAACAAGACAATGACCCCAAACACACCTCAAAAGTGGTAAAGGAATGGCTAAATCAGGCTAGAATGAAGGTTTTAGAATGGCCTTCCCAAAGTCCTGACTTAAAGGTGTGGACAATGCTGAAGAAACAAGTCCATTTAGCTGAACTGCAGCAATTTAGTGGTCAAGTGGTCAAGCAGAAGCTTGTGGATGGCTACCAAAAGCGCCTTATTGCAGGTAAACTTGCCAAGGGACATGTAAGCAAATATTAACATTGCTGTATGTATACTTTTGACCCTCACATTTTCAGTAGAGCCATAATAAATTCATAAAAGAAGCAAACTTCATGAATGTTTTTTTGTGAGCAAAAAGTATGTGCTCCAATCACTACATCACAAAAAAATAAGAGTTGACAGCCATGACATGATGTTCTTTACAAGTGTACGTAGACTTTTGACCACCACTGTATATTTGGTTGTCTCCCCGTGTGCTGATTATGTTGTGCACTTTTTTATCTTGTTTGCAGACCTGCTCATCATCTTTAGTCGCCCTAAATTCTCTACCAGTCATGTGATTAAATAAGAGAGACAGACCTAAACCCACACTAGACTTTTCATTTCAAAACAATTG
>NC_084563.2:29124598-29129598 GCF_033978685.3 Nerophis lumbriciformis | reverse complement strand
TACGGTAATCTTCCATTAAATGGGGAAAAAACACATGTTATTTTGTAGACTAACAGATACTACATCGCTTCATTTGGAAACAATAGATGTATGTAAATAAACATTTACAGAATATTTCTGTGTAAATAACAACATATATATCTGCAACTAATCTGCAGCTAATATATGGATAATTCAATTTTCTTCTGAAATAAAGTGGGTGCGGCTTATACATCGGTGCCTCTATGGTCCGGAAATTACAGTACTTGTTAAATAAAACCTTTGTCTTGTTTTATAATGATTACTTAGGCCTACTACGCTACTGTATTTGAATGTTGGTCATTATGGTGGTCCAAACAGCTCGCTGCAGGAGCGAGTACCAAGATAACCGCGTCTTGCCTGTGGTAGTCTGGGGTCGCATGAGTGCTGCCGACACTGGGGAGCTGCGGTTCAGCACACATTCCAACATGAAACAGAGTGCTAATGGTGACGGAGCGTCCAACATGTGCTTATGTAAGATTATATAGCAAATAACTCTACTTCCTGCTGGAGATTCACATTGCACTAAATGGCTCCCATGTTTGAATATGATGTTTTATTCATTGAATGGTTGAGTGAATGAGATCAGCGCCGCGAAGAAGACAGAAAGCAGAAGGCGGAGAGTGAAGAAAAGGAAGGATGTCTGGATTGATTAGAAGCAGACGCGGCGGGCGAAGGCGCCACGCGGTCGCCACGACAACAGATAGAGACGAGCACAAAAGGCCGATCCTGGAAAGCGCAGCTCGGGGCAAAAGCGTGAAAATAACAAACACAACAACACTCAAAAGTCATAATTTGATCTTCTCTTCCCAAAGCTGAGGCAGCAAATGCAATTAGACGCACTTATTAACTTATTGTGTGTGCCAGCGGCTGACACAAAATGTCAACGTGGGGAACATTTGGCTTTGTGGCACCGCGGCAGGAAACAGGAAGTCGACGGGAAACGAAACTCCTCCCACTTCAAGTTAGGAGAAAATGTGCTTCTGTTTGCCGACTTAAAGAATTGGAAAGTGAATCTGTAAACTAACTTCATTTTAAAATAACACTTAAATGACCATTTTAAAATGTAAAATACTGTAATTTACATAAGCAGTGAAGTAGTCAGGTTGTGTAAATGCTAAATAAAAAGATAATACAACAAATCCTTTTCAACTTATATTCAATTGAATAGACTGCAAAGACAAGATATTTCATGTTCACACTGAGAAACTTTGTTCTTTTTTTGCAAATATTAGCTCATTTGGAATTTGATGCCTGCGACATGTTTAAAAAAAAGCTGGCACAAGTGGCAAAAAAGAGTGAGAAAGTTGAGGAATGCTTATGAAAGACTTATTTGGAACATCCCACAGGTGAACAGGCTAATTGGGAACAGGTGGGTGCCATGATTGGGTATAAAAGTAGATTCCATGAAATGCTCAGTCATTCACAAACAAGGATGGGGCGAGGGTCACCACTTTGTCAACAAATGCCTGATGAGCAAGTTGTCCGACAGTTTAAGAACAACAAGGAATTGCAAGGAATTTAGGGATTTCACCATCTACGGTCCATAATATCACCAAAAGGTTCAGAGAATTTGGAGAAATCACTGCACGTAAGCGGCAAGGCCGAAAACCAACATTGAATGCCTGTGACATTCAATCCCTCAGGCAGTACTGCATCAAAAAGCGACATCAGTGTGTAAAGGATATCACCACATGGGCTCAGGAACACTTCAGAAAACCACTGTCAGTACCTACAGTTGGTCGCTACATCTGTAAGTGCAAGTTAAAACTCTACTATGCAAAGCCAAAGCCATTTATCAACAACACCCAGAAACGTTTCGCTGGGCCCGAGCTCATGTAAGATGGACTGATGCAGAGTGGAAAAGATTTCTGTGGTCTGACAAGTCCACATTTCAAATTGTTTTTGGAAACTGTGGACGTCGTGTCCGCCGGACCAAAGAGGAAAAGAACCATCCGGATTGTTCTAGGGTGTAAAAGGCAGCATGTGTGATGGTATGGGGGTGTACTAGTGCCCAGGGCATGGGTAACTTACACATCTGTGAAGAGCACCATTAATGCTGAAAGGTACATAATATTTGTTCAGTACAGTAGCATCGCTAACCCAAAAAGGACTCCTCCCAGTAGCTCCACCCACTCGGCAGATGACTTTATGAATTTCTTTAATAAGAAAATTGAAGTCATTAGAAAGAAGATTAAAGACAGCGCATCCCAGCTGCAACTGGGTTCTATTAACACAGATACAACTGTATATACGACAGATACTGCCCTCCAAAATAGTCTCTCTCTTTTTGATGAAATAACATTAGAGGAACTCCTGCGGCGTGTAAATGGGATAAAACAAACAACATGTTTACTTGACCCACTTCCTCAGAAACTATTTTATTTCATTAGAGCGTATCAAAACACGTATTGGTATGTCAGGCTTAGCCCTGTCTTTGTTTAACTCTTATCTTACTGACAGGATGCAGTGAGTCTCCCATAATAATGTGACCTCGGACTATGGTAAGGTAACGTGTGGAGTTCCCCAGCGTTCAGTTCTTGGCCCTGCACTCTTCAGCATCTACATGCTGCCGCTAGGTGACATCATACGTGTTAGCTTTCACTGTTATGTTGATGACACCCAACTCTACATGCCCCTAAAGCTGACCAACACGCCAGATTGTAGTCAGCTGGAGGCGTGTCTTAATGAAATTAAACAATTGATGTCCTCTAATTAATATTCAGTGTTTTATTGTTCATAGGTAATATTGTAATCCTACGTAGAAATGGAGCGACGTTCGTATGTTGTTAATATTCAGTGTTTTATTGTTCATATTTTATATTGTAAAAAACATGTAAAAGAGGAGCAACGTTCATATGTTGTTAATATTCAGTGTTTAATTGTTCATAGTTAATACTGTAAATCCCACGTAAAAGAGTAGCAGCGTTCATATGTTGTTGATATTCAGTGTTTTATTGTTCATAGTTAATATTGTAAATCCCACGTAAAAGAGATGCAAGGTTTATGTTGTTAATATTCAGTGTTTTATTGTTCATAGTTAATATTATAAATCCCACGTAAAAGAGTAGCGACGTTTATATGTTGTTAATATTCAGTGTTTTATTGTTAATAGGTAATATTGTAAATCCTACGTAAAAGAGGAGCGATGTTCGTATGTTGTTATTATTCAGTGTTTTATTGTTCATAGTTAATATTATAAATCCCACATAGAAAGAGGTGCACCGTTTATATGTTATTATTTAGTGTTTTATTGTTCAAAGTTAATATTATAAATCCCACATAGAAAGAGGTGCAACGTTTCTATGTTATTATTTAGTGTTTTATTGTTCATAGTTAATATTGCAAATCTCACGTAAAAGAGTAGCAATGTTCATATGTTGTTAATATTCAGTGTTTCATTGTTTATAATGAATATTGTAAATCCCACGTAAAAAAAGGAGCGATGTTCATATGTTGTTAATATTCAGTGTTTTATTGTTCATAGTTAATATTGTAAATCCAACGTAAAAGAGGAGCGACGTTCATATGTTGTTAATATTCAGTGTTTTATTGTTCATAGTTATTATTATAAATCCCCCATAGAAAGAGGTGCAACGTTTATGTTATTATTTAATGTTTTATTGTTCATAGTTAATATTGTAAATCTCACGTAAAGGAGTAGCGATGTTCATAAGTTGTAAATATTCAGTGTTTTATTGTTTATAATTAATATTGTAAATCCCGCGTAAAAAGAGGAGTGGCGTTCATATGTTGTTAATATTCAGTGTTTTATTGTTCATAGTTAATATTGTAAATCCCACATAAAAAGAGGTGCAATGTTTATATGTTGTTACTATTTAGTGTTTTATTGTTCATAGTTAATATTGTAAATCTCACGTAAAAGAGTAGCGATGTTCATATGTTGTTAATATCCAGTGTTTTATTGTTTATAATTAATATTGTAAATCTCACGTAAAAAAGGAGCGATGATCACATGTTGTTAATATTCAGTGTTTTATTGTTCATAGTTAATATTGTAAATCCTACGTAAAAGAGGAGCGACGCTTATATGTTGTTAATATTCAGTATTTTATTGTTTATATTTAATATTGTAAATCCCACGAAAAAAAGGAGCGATGATCATATGTTGTTAATATTCAGTGTTTTATTGTTCATAGTTCATATTGTAAATCCCATGTAAAAGAGAGCGATGTTCATATGTTGTTAATTTTCAGTGTTTTATTGTTCATAGTTAATATTGTAAATCCCACGTAAAGAGTGTCCGCCCTGAGATGGGTAGGTTGTGAGTTCAAACCCGGGCCGAGTCATACCAAAGACTATAAAAATGGGAGCCATTACCTCCCTACTTGGCACTCAGCATCAAGGGTTGGAATTGGGAATTAAATCACCAAAAATGATTCCCGGGCACGGCACCACTGCTGCTCACTGCTCCCCTCACCTCCCAGGGGGTGATCAACGGGATGGGTCAAATGCAGAGGACAAATTTTGCCACACTTAGTGTGTGTGTAACAATCATTGCTACTTTAACTTAACTTTAACTTTAAAAGAGGCACAACATTCATATATTGTTAATATTCAGTGTTTTATTGTTCATAGTTAATATTGTAAATCCCACATAAAAAGAGGTGCAACGTTTATATGTTGTTATTATTTAGTGTTTTATTGTTGATAGTTAATATTGTAAATCCCACATTCTTTATTTTCATGTACATTTTGGGTGTCTCATTCAGTAAAAAACAGTAAAATTCTATTCCGTTTTTTTGAGGTGGTCTGTCATAACTTTTGTAGAACTCTATGGGACATTGTGACTTTTGCTATTAGTGTTCCTGAAAAAAAGGGAGCCCAACACAAATACTGTACAGAATAAAGTGTATGTATCATTTATACACACATACACATTGGCCCCCCCAGACACATTGTTTTCTCTCAATGTGGCCCCCGAGTCTAAATATTTGCCCAGCTCTGTGATAGAAGGTCGG
>NC_084563.2:29082098-29119598 GCF_033978685.3 Nerophis lumbriciformis | reverse complement strand
TTGAGTAATGGCAGACGGCCTCAATCCTGCTCTCAATCAATCAAACCTTCCCTTCCTCTCCTCTCATTTTGCCATATTGATTCCTTGTTTTCGCCGCGGTGCTAAGAGCGGGCCTCAAATGACTTCTGGGAGTTTTCGGTTATTTTTTTTTGTCGTTGTTATTTTTCTGCCAACGAGGTTGTGCATGAGCAAACAGCAGGAAGTGCAACATAAGTTGTAGTTATGGGGGGGGGGGGGAGGGGAGACGTCTGCCTGAGTCCACACACTGAGGTTGATCTCAGCGCTCCAATCAATGGCTGCAATCTATTAGCGCTCTACAAAGACAAATAACCTCTGGGGTCCTAATTAGCGCCACTCGCAACCTCCTGCTGTTGTTTTTATCAACGCCACAAAATGCTCGTCGCGCCATCCATCCATCCATTTTCTACCGCTTGTCCCTCTCGAGGGGTGGCCGGCTCATATATTTCAATTAACCCTCACATATTTTGCACTTCTCTCACAGCCATACTTGCCAACCTTGAGACCTCCGATTTCGGGAGGTGGGGGTGGGCGTGGTCGGGGTGGGACGGGGGCGTGGTTGGGGGCGTGGCTAAAAGGGGAGGAGTATATTTACAGCTAGAATTCACCAAGTCAAGTATTTCATAGATATATATATATATATATATATATATATATATATAAATACTTGAATTTCAGTGTTCATTTATTTACACATATACACACACATAACACTCATCTACTCATTGTTGAGTTAAGGGTTGAATTGTCCATCCTTGTTCTATTCTCTGTCACTATTTTTCGAACCATGCTGAACACCCTCTCTGATGATGCATTCTGTGTGGCACACACAAAAGTGCTTTCATCAAATGCACTAGATGGCAGTATTGTCCTGTTTAAGAGTGTCACAACATTGCTGTTTACGGCAGACAAACTGCTTTACGGTATACAAAAACGTGACTGCTGTTGTTGTGTGTTGTTGCCGCGCTGGGAGGACGTTAATGAAACTGCCTAACAATAAACCCACATAAGAAACCAAGAACTCGCCCTCCATCATTCTACAGTTATAACGTCATTGGGCAGGTATGCTGTTTATGTTGTGGGTTAGCGGACTCAGGTCCTCATGGACCTGAGTCCGCCTGAATTTCGGGAGATTTTCGGGAGAAAATTTGTCCCGGGAGGTTTTCGGGAGAGGCGCTGAATTTCAGGAGTCTCCCGGAATATCTGGGAGGGTTGGCAAGTATGCTCACAGCACCCTTCCGTTATATGTTGCATATTATTTGTCTTTTTTACCACTTCATGAAAAAAGACTAATATAATCCATGCAAAATGCATGCTTGGTATTTTACCAGCAACTTTACAGGTTTGCAACAGGATTTTACTGCCCAAAATGCTCTGCAGCACTTTTGCAAATAGCTTTATACATACACACACACACACATTTATATATATATATACAAACCCCGTTTCCATATGAGTTGGGTATTTGTGTTAGATGTAAATATAAACGGAATACAATGATTTGCAAATCATTTTCAAGCCATATTCAGTTGAATATGCTACAAAGACAACATATTTGATGTTCAAACTCATAAACTTTTTTTTTTTTTTGCAAATAATCATTAACTTTAGAATTTGATGGCAGCAACACGTGACAAAGAAGTTGGGAAAGGTGGCAATAAATACTGATAAAGTTGAGGAATGCTCATCAAACACTTATTTGGAACATCCCACAGGTGTGCAGGCTAATTGGAAACAGGTGGGTGCCATGATTGGGTATAAAAGTAGATTCCATGAAATGCTCAGTCATTCACAAACAAGAATGGGGCGAGGGTCACCACTTTGTCAACAAATGCATGAACAAATTGTTGAACAGTTTAAGAAAAACCTTTCTCAAGCAGATATTGCAAGGAATTTAGGGATTTCACCATCTACGCTCCGTAATATCATCAAAGGGTTCAGAGAATGTGGAGAAATCACTGCACGTAAGCAGCTAAGCCCGTGACCTTCCATCCCTCAGGCTGTACTGCATCAACAAGCGACTTCAGTGTGTAAAGGATATCACCACATGGGCTCAGGATCACTTCAGAAACCCACTGTCAGTAACTACAGTTGGTCGCTACATCTGTAAGTGCAAGTTAAAACTCTCCTATGCAAGGGGAAAACCGTTTATCAACAACACCCAGAAACGGTGTCGGCTTCGCTAGGCCTGAGCTCATCTAAGATGGACTGATACAAAGTGGAAAAGTGTTCTGTGGTCTGACGAGTCCACATTTCAAATTGTTTTTGGAAACTGTGGACGTCGTGTCCTCCGGACCAAAGAGGAAAAGAACCATCCGGATTGTTATAGGCGCAAAGTGTAAAAGGCAGCATGTGTGATGGTATGGGGGTGTATTAGTGCCCAAGACATGGGTAACTTACACATCTGTGAAGGCACCATTAATGCTGAAAGGTACATACAGCTTTTGGAGCAACATATGTTGCCATCCAAGCAACGTTACCATGGACGCCCATGCTTATTTCAGCAAGACAATGCCAAGCCACGTGTTAAAAGGAAAGGCCATGTAACACAGTGGTGAACATGCCCTTTCCCAACTACTTTGGCACGTGTTGCAGCCATGAAATTCTAAGTTAATTATTATTTGCAAAAAAAAATAAAGTTTATGAGTTTGAACATCAAATATGTTGTCTTTGTAGTGCATTCAACTGAATATGGGTTGAAAAGGATTTGCAAATCATTGTATTCCGTTTATATTTACATCTAACACAATTTACCACCAAATATGGAAAAGGGGTTTGTATATATGTGGGTTTGGGTTGGGGTTAGTGGTTTAAGGGTTAGGGCTGTATTTAGGGTTGTGGTTGGTGTTGGAGTTTGGGTTGGGGTTAGTGGTTTAGGGTTACGGTTGGGGTAAGGGTTGTGGCTGGGGTTAGTGGTTTAGCGTTAGGGTTGGGGTTGGGGTTAGTGGTTTAGGATTAGGGTTGGAGTAAGGGTTGTGGCTGGGGTTGGGGTTGTGGTTGGGGTTAGTGGTTTATGGTTAGGGTTGGGGTTGGTGTTGGTGTTGGGGTTTGGATAAGTAGTTTAGGGTTAGGGTTGTGGCTGGGGTTGGGGTTAGTGGTTTAGGGTTAGGGTTGGGTTTGAGGTTAGGGTTGAAATTTGGGTTGGGGTTAGGGTTGGGGTTGGTGTTTGGTTTGGGATAAGTGGTTTAAGGTTAGTGTTGGTTTGGAGTTGGGGTTAGGGTTGGGGTTGGGGTTAGTGGTTTAGGGTTAGGGTTAGTCATCATGTTTGCTGATTAAAGTGTTTTTCTGTTCATATAATTGAATGTGATATGTTGGGTAATGACTCTACCATTTCTTCATCAAATTAAAAGTCTGCCAAAACTCAGGAGCAGCTCTTGGTTCACTTTTTGTAACAGTTTTAAATATTGTTTCTTATTGCTGATGTTTATTTAAAATGTGCAACAAATAAACCATATTATTATTATTTTACATTTAAATCTCCTACTTTTGACAGAACTCTCTAATAGATATTTTTACGTCTTTAATTCCAGCACTGCGGTATAAAAACTGTTGATCTCGGCAGGTTTTCCAAACTTTGGTTCGGGACCCAAAATGGATCGCAGGTCAGATTTGATGCACTAATATTAAATCAGTTTGTTGTATCGACTGTTCAATTTCTAGGCAAATTGTGTTTCGATTGATGTTCATGTTCTTTATCACTAATTTAGTAAATATTATGTTCTGTCCTGGACACCAACCAAATACAGAATGAGAAAATAGGAACGCAGGTGTGTCAATTTAATCGCTGCTGGGCTCTACATAAACATCAATTGTTGGATTATTTCATCACGGAGCCAACATTAACCACTAGCACAACTCCAGAGGATGTCCTGATTGGACCTCTGGTCGCCATAGCAACACCCGTGACGCTGAAGCCAGCAGTTGAGGATGACATCAATGGTGTTTTTTAAGGTGAGGGTGGGGGAGGGGCTGTGAATACCATCATCAAACTTTATAGATCATAGGCAGAGATGGGAATTGATAAGATTTCACTTTCGATTCTGTTCTCTTATTAATTCTTATTTGGAAAAAAAAAAGAGGGCAAAAAGGTGGATTAGTAGTTAGTTTAGTTTAGTTTAGAGGTCACATGACCTTACAAATATAACTATAGATGTCAACATTGTGTACGTGCTAAAATATTAATGTATGATTGTTTATCAAAATATAACTATAGACGTCAACATTGTGCTGAAAGATTCATTTAGTAAAAGCTTAACTCTTTTAGGCTTAGCTCACATTTGCTCTCTTTAATTTAGACTCGCCGAGTTGGTGCTTTTTGAAACACTTGTAGCAAAAAAATGTGTTTAAGAAGTACAAATAACATCAAGATAATACTTAAATGGGAACTAATAAACGTAAAGTATATCAAACCAACTTTTGACTAAGCGATCACTGCAAACTTGCATTCTTCCACTCTGCTCCCTCGGACTGGAGTGTGAGCTACTTTTGTCGTCGCCTTTCGTAAAACCTTTCACTCTTCCACCACTCTCAACAGAATCTATTTTTGTGATTTAAACGATTCGTACAGCTGAAAACGACGCAAGTAGAGCATTTTTTTCTCGGAGAAAGGCTAAATGGTGCCGAGTCGCCATTGAAAACAGAGCTAGGACGTGACGTCATTGTGAGAATCTTGAACTTGTGTAAAATAGTCAAGTGTTTGACTTATGTGAAAACGATTTGAAGAGTAGCTGAGGTGGCCGCCAGCATGTGCCTGCACGTGGGAGGTGCATGTCATGGCGGCGCGACACGATACATCCGGCCCACAGCTGCAGTACAGCGGCGAGCCCTTCGTGCCGGGAGCAAAGCGGCCCCTGCGAGGCAGCCACCTATGTAATGCGTTTGATTACATGGATGGATGACGCTGCAGTATGGTGACAAAGCCAGCAAGGGAGGATCCGGCTGGCTGACCCCCACAAAGCAGGTTGACTACAGCCGGAATCATTTACAGGCCTCCTCAAATCAAATATGGAAGCAGGATAACCCCCTCCAATAACTGCAACCTTTTATCCTCACAGTGTAACCCTCTCATGGGGACAAGCCCGAGACCCCGCAGAGCACATCATTCAGCGACCACACCACACGTCATGACAGAGTCTCCATTGTCGAGACTTGATGGAGACTAACTAAGCCTGCAGCAAATCTATAAACACATAACTATTTATTCTGTATCATTTTGCAATGAACCTGTGTGATGGATACAATAATGTTCGTCAACTATTTTATTGAGCAAAACTGTTTCTATTCAACCGCAAACACACCCCAAAACACAAGTAAAAGCATATATATAGAAAAAGCTGGTCAACCAAGTGTTTGACATCTGTCATATCAACAGCACCCGCTCGCACCAACACTAATGCAATAATTTTGTGTTCAAACAGACAAAATTAGTCAATAAGCTAGCATAAAACATTAGCATGATCACATAGGACCAATTAGCATTCTTCTAAGATGGTGGAAAGTATCAAAAACCATAATTTTATTTTAAAACAAACAATATTAGCTAACAAGCTAGCATAAAACATCAACATGCTAACATTAGCATGCTAGCACTTGGCTGGATAAAAAAGAAATAGCAAAATGCATTATTCGTAGGTGTAAACACAAGAAATGATCAGTAAGTCTACCACAAACTAATGTGAGAAACGTTAGCATGCTTCCAAGATAGTGCCAGGTATCAAAATCCATGATTTTATGTTTAAACAAACAAAATCAGTCAAAAAAAACCAAAAACATTAGCATGATCACATAGGACAAGTTAGCATACTTCTAAGATGGTGGCAAGTATCAAAATGCACTAATTCTCTGTGAAAACGTTATACTAAAAAGTTAGCATAAAACGTTAGCATGCTAATATAAGAGACATTAACATACTTCCAAGACGGCGCCAAGTATCAAAAACCATGATTTTAATTTAAAACAATCAATATTAGCTAACAATGATCAGTAAGTATACCACAAAACATTAGCATGCTAATGTGAGAAACGTTAGCATGCTTCCAAGATAGTGCCAAGTATCAAAATCCATGATTTTATGTTTAAACAAACAAAATCAGTCAAAAAAACAACCATTAGCATGATCACATTGGACAAGTTAGCATACTTCTAAGATGGTGGCAAGTATCAAAATGCACTAATTCTCAGTGAAAACGTTATACTAAAAAGTTAGCATAAAACGTTAGCATGCTAATATAAGAGACATTAACATACTTCCAAGATAGTGGCAAGTATCAAAAACCATGATTTTAATTTAAAACAATCAATATTAGCTAATAATGATCAGTAAGTATACCACAAAACATTAGCATGCTAATGTGAGAAACGTTAGCATGCTTCCAAGATAGCGCCAAGTATCAAAATCCATGATTTTATGTTTAAACAAACAAAATCAGCCAAAAAAAAAAAACATTAGCATGATCACATTGGACAAGTTAGCATACTTCTAAGATGGTGGCAAGTATCAAAATGCACTAATTCTCAGTGAAAACGTTATACTAAAAAGTTAGCATAAAACGTTAGCATGCTAATATAAGAGACATTAACATACTTCCAAGATGGTGGCAAGTATCGAAAACCATGATTTTAATTTAAAACAAACAATATTAGCTAACAGGCTAGCATAAAACATTAACATGCTAACATTAGCATGCTAGCACTTGACTGGATAAAAAGGAAAGACCAAAATGCATTATTTGTAGGCCTAACATACACGAAATGATCGGTAAGTCTACCACAAACTAATGTGAGAAATTTTAGCATGCTTCCAAGATAGCGCCAAGTATCAAAATCCATGATTTTATGTTTAAACAAACAAAATTAGTCAAAAAAACATTAGCATGATCACATAGGACAAATTAGCATTCTTCTAAGATGGTGGCAAGTATCAATATGCACTAATTCTGGGTGAAAACATAGCAAATGAGCTAAAAAGGTTAGCATGGATGACTGGAGACTGGGCTGGAGACGAAGTGGACTTGACAAGTCCATGGAAACATAAAGAAGAGCGCCATGTTAGCTCCGTGAAGGTGAAAGGGAACAAGGCGGGACAAAAATAGTCCTGATCAATCTTCTCGGATGTCATGTAGGAGGCAGCATGATGAGACGGGGTTGCGCAGCATTGATTGTGGCCGAGTACACCAGTGCGACTCAGAGAAGGTGTGGGGAGACAAAAAGATGTGGTCTGGTGACAGATTTGGGAATGTTCCGCCAGCCTGAAACTAACCTGACCTCAAGGGAATTTAGGAGAATTTTCAACATTAGCACGAAAAACTCTCATTTTTGGATTGTGCTTTGCTATTGATTGTTTTTAAAGTACAATTACTCTCTTGTTTACTTTGATCTTTTTGTCTTCCATGTGATGGTTTTCAGAAGTGTTACGGAGCAGGCAATTACTGAAGTCACCACTTGATCCCATTCTCATCTCTGGTGTGACGATTCCATTCAGAATCCATTCTCCATTCAAACTGATTCTGGCAATTTATTAATTGGTATAATAATTTAATGGAAACTTCCTCAAAACATGTTACAGGTTGGAAAAAGCTTCTTCTGGTTGTAAGGATATTTGCCTAAAGCGTCTTTTAAAAAAATGATTATTACTATATATATATATATATATATATATATATATATATATATATATATATATATATATATATATATACATATATATATATATATGCATATATATATATATATATATATATATATACATATATATATATACATATATATATATATATATATATATATATATATATATATATATATATATATACATATATATATATATATATATATATATATATATATATATGTATATATATATATATGTATATATATATATATATATATATATATATATATATATATATGTATATATATATATGTATATATATATATATATATATATATGTATATATATATATATATATATGTATATATATATATATATATATATATATGTATATATATATATATATATGTATATATATATATATATATATATATATATATATATATATATATATATATATATATATATAGTAATAATCATTTTATAAAAAGACGTTTTAGGCAAATATCCTTGCAACCAGAAGAAGCTTTTAAAAAAAAAATATATATATATATAGTAATAATCATTTAAGCGTCTTTAAAAAAAAACGATTATTACTATATATATATATATATATATATATATGTATATATATATATATATATATATATATATATATATATATATATATATATATATATATATATATATAGTAATAATCATTTTATAAAAAGACGTTTTAGGCAAATATCCTTGCAACCAGAAGAAGCTTTTTAAAAAAAAAAAAAAAATAATAATAATAATAATATTATCGATTTAAAAAAAATTAGAATCGATTCTGAATCGCACAACGTGAGAATCGCAATTCGAATTCGAATCGATTTTTTCCCACACCCCTAATATATATATATATATATATATATATATATATATATATATATATATATATATTAGGGGTATATATATATATATATTAGGGGTATATATATATATATATATATATATATATATATATATATATATATATATATATATGTGTGTGTGTGTGTGTATACATATATATATATATATATATATATATATATATATATACACACACACACATGTATACACATATAAACACACACATATATATACATATATGTATATATATACTCACATATATATATATATATATACCCCTAATATATATATATATATATATATATATATATATATATATATATATATATATATATATATATATATATATATTAGAGATGCGCGGATAGGCAATTATTTCATCCGCAACCGCATCAGAAAGTCCTCAACCATCCGCAATCCACCCGATCTAACATTTGATCAGAACCGCATCCGCCCGCCATCCGCCCGCACCCGCCCGTTGTTATATATCTAATATAGACGATGCAAGGCATTAGTGAGGTTATAAAGCTTTTGCCTGTTAAAGAAAAGAGACTGATCCAATGCAGCATTCGCGTGCCACGCTGTCACGACCCAGACGCACACCAGTGCGCAATCATATGGGAGCCGCGCTGAGCGCACCTCCAAGCGCGTCTCGCTGCCGGCGACGGCCGGGTATATGGGCCCGACGCTCCAGCGCCATCCATTTTCAGGGCTAGTTGATTCGGCAGGTGGGTTGTTACACACTCCTTAGCGGGTTCCAACTTCCATGGCCACCGTCCTAGCTGCTGTCTATATCAACCAGGGTGAGCCCCACCCCTTTCGTGAGCGCACTGCGCGCGGAGTGACCCCTGTTACGCGCCCCCGGCAACAGGGGTGGCGGGCAGGTAAGCTGCGCGGGCGGAGCGCGCGGAGTGACACCTGTTACGAGCCCCCGGCCACGGGGGTGGCGGGCAGGTAAGCTGCTTACCTGCTGCGCGTGACGCCGGCCGCGGCGAAGGCGGACGAGGCGGGGTGTCGGTGCGGTGGGCGCGGTGGTGACCCTGGACGTGCGTCGGGCCCTTCTCGCGGATTGCCTCAGCTACGGCTCCCGGTGGGGCCCTCTCGGGGGAAGGGGCCTCGGTCCCGGACCCCGGCGAGGCGTCGGGGGCCTTCTCCGCTCCGTAAAAGTGTCCATCTCTTTTTTTTTTTCTTCTGTTGTGGCATATGCTGCAGGTGCCTGCTCGTTTTTCGTATGTGGGTAACAACATTTAACTATGTATATATATTTCCCAATTGGTTTAACTGCCACCCGCCTGAATCTATTTAAAATCAAATTTTTTTAAATTTCAATCGCCCGACCCGACCCGACCCGACCCGCTGATAAAATCTAATTTTTTAAAATTTCATCCGCCCGATTCGCGGATAATCCGCGGACTCCGCGGTTGTGCCCGCAAACCGCGCATCTCTAATATATATGTATGTATATATATATATATATATATATATATATATATATATATATATATATATATACATATATATATATACTCACATATTTATATATATGTGTGTGTGTGTATATATATATATATATATATATGTATATATATATATATATATATATGTATGTGTGGGGAAAAAAAATCACAAGACTATTTCATCTCTACAGGCCTGTTTCATGAGGGGGGTACCCTCAATCGTCAGGACGACACATACATATATTACGCTCTACTACGGTATCGAGCACTATTTTTTGGATAACCTTATTAAGACATATATATATATATATATATATATATATATATATATATATATATATATATATATATATATATATATATATATATATATATCTGTGTGTTTGTAAATGTGTAAACATGTGTGTTTTTTTAAATAAAAAAATTAAATAAATAAATATTTTATATAAAACTACATAGTTGTTAGTGGTACACTATTATACTCTTTTTATACAATATTTTATATAAAACTACATAGTTGTTAGTAGTACACTCTATTACACTCTTTTTATACAATGTTTTATATAAAACTACATAGTTGTTAGTAGTACACTCTATTATACTCTTTATATACAATATTTTATATAAAACTACGTAGTTGTTAGTAGTACACTCTATTATACTCTTTTTATACAATATTTTATATAAAACCACACAGTTGTTAGTAGTACACTCTATTTACTCTTTTTATACAATATTTTATATAAAACCACACAGTTGTTAGTAGTACACTCTATTATACTCTTTTTATACAATATTTTATATAAAACCACAGTTGTTTGTAGTACACTCTATTATACTCTTTTTATACAATATTTTAAGTTAGTTTTTCTTTTTAAAAGGTGTTAAAATTGCGATGTTTTGTCGGGACAAGCGCCGACTTCGTTGATGACATTTCATGCTAATGTCTGCTATACAGGACTTTTGAATTCAGCTGGTTCCTAGTTCGATTCCCACTAGAATATGCAGAAGCGCATCACGTTCATGTCCCGGTTGACTCGACCTGTTTACCAGCCACGTGCTAATAATCCTGAGAGGAAGGAAAATGTTCTTCTGGTTTCTGCTGGAATGTTTGAGTCGTGCGTGAAAGTTCCCACAACTGCAGGTCCTTGAACGTCACATTTTCCAGCGGTGGTTACTGGCGAGGCAGAGTGAGGGGGAGGAGCCACATCCCTCAATAATTAAGACCATGGACAATAAATACCTAATGGGGGCTTTTTCCCTCCACTTCTTCTTGGTGGAGATGAGAGCGACTAAGTACACTGTGCATTAAAAATGGATGGCGGACTAACATCCACAATGTTGCCGTGGTGACGGGACTCCCAAATGGCCCTGGGTTGTCACGGTGAATCACATCAAACATTCCAGCAGGAGCGCAACTTAGTGAGAGACCACCACACTGGACTTTTCTACAGCGCAACCTCCATTTATGAACCCCTCTATTTGCAAACTTTTATGTTTACCAACTGTTAGAATGTGCCACATGTCTCAGTTTACAAACCGTGTCTCTGTTTACAAACAATGTCTCTGTTTGCAAATCATGTCTCTGTGCACGTAGCCTGTCTCTGTTTACAAACTATGTCTCTATTTACAAACCATGCCTCTGTGTACAAACCATGTCTCTGTTTACAAACCATGCCTCTGTGTACAAACCATGTCTCTGTTTACAAACCATGCCTCTGTGTACAAACCATGTTTCTGTTTACAAACTATCCCTCTGCGTACGAACTATGTCTCTGTGTACGAACACTGTCTTTGTTTATAAACCATGCCATGTCTCAGTTTACAAACCATGTGTCTGTTTACGAACAATGTCTCTGTGTGCAGACTGTCTCTGTGTATGAACAATGTCTCTGTGTACGAACAATGTTTCTGTTTACGAACAATGTCTCTGTGTACAAACAATGTCTCTGTGTACAAACAATGTCTCTGTGTACGAGCACTGTCTTTGTTTACAAACCATGTCTCTGTGTGCGAACAATGTCTCTGTGTGTGCGAGCAATATTTCTGTTTACGAACAATGTCTCTGTGTGCGAGCAATGTTTCTGTATACGAGCCATGTCTATGTGTATGAACAATGTCTCTGTGTACGAGCACTGTCTTTGTTTACAAACCATGTTTCTGTTTACAAACAATGTCTCTGTGTGCAGACTGTCTCTGTGTATGAACAATATCTCTGTGTGCAAACAATGTCTCTGTGTACAAACAATGTCTCTGTGTACGAACAATGTCTCTGTGTACGAGCACTGTCTTTGTTTACAAACAATGTCTCTGTGTGCGAACAATGTCTCTGTGTACAAACAATGTCTCTGTGTACGAACAATGTCTCTGTGTACGAGCACTGTCTTTGTTTACAAACCATGTCTCTGTGTGCGAACAATGTCTCTGTGTGTGCGAGCAATGTTTCTGTTTACGAACAATGTCTCTGTGTGCGAACAATGTTTCTGTTTACAATCAATGTCTCTGTGTGCGAACAATGTCTCTGTGTACAAACAATGTATCTGTATACGAGCCATGTCTCTGTGTATGAACAATGTCTCTGTGTACGAGCACTGTCTTTGTTTACAAACCATGTTTCTGTTTACAAACAATGTCTCTGTGTGCAGACTGTCTCTGTGTATGAACAATATCTCTGTGTGCGAACAATGTCTCTGTGTGCAGACTATGTCTCTGTGTACAAACAATGTCTCTGTGTACAAACAATGTCTCTGTGTACAAGCAATGTATCTATTTACAAACCATGTCTCTGTGTACCTACCATGTCCTTGTTTACAAACTATATCTCTGTTTACGACCCATGTCTCTGTTTATGGACCATGTCTCTGTTTTTCGAACAATGTCTCTGTTTACGAACAATGTCTCTGTGTGCAAACAATGTCTCTGTGTACAAGCAATGTCTCTGTTTCCAAACCATGTCCCTGTTTACCAACCATTTCTTTGTTTACAAATCATGTTCTACCATCTACTGTAAACATATCATCTTCCTAAAGGTGTCCCTCATCATGATCATCTTGTGGGCATCAGCAAATTTCAAAATAAAAGAAGCTCACTTGAGCCCATCTGCATGATAAAGGATGTCGAGCGTGCATACGGTGTCGGCCATACGTGCATCTGCGCCATGTAGTGTGTGTGTGTGTGTGTGTGTGTGTGTGTGTGTGTGTGTGTGTGTGTGTGTGTGTTCTTGTATTGCTAGCCTTCTTGAGACATGAAGAAGAAAAAGTATCTTCCATATGAGGAGGTGTGAAAAAGTGATGACATAAATCAATAACATTGCATGTAATAGACAATGTCTCATTTGTGGTGACATCTATCAAAATGAGGGTGGTCCCAAAAAGAAGGGATTTTTCACATTGACTGTGTGTCGCTTTTAAAAGTGCTCCCCCTCTGGTCAACATATGAAATAACAAGTGTGTGTAAGAAATTGAAATGCGCATCTTTGGCCAAAATGTTTAAAAAAAAATATATATATATATGTATATAGAGACATACTGTATACTTGAAGTAAATAATGAAAATTAAAAACAATTACAAACCAAAAAAATAAAAATAATACAATAAACTAAAAGCAGTCTTTTTTTCACAATGTGTCGACTTTTTTCTTATAAAATTGGGAACAATTTCTCATATTCTTTCTGTTTCTGTAACATTGCAATATTTTCTCATAAAATTATTACTTTTTTATGTAAAATTATTACTTTTTAATGCAAAATGGTGAGATTTGTCCTATAAAATTTTGACTTTTATCACCTTTTTTGAGTAAAACGATGACTTTTGTCATAATTTTGCCAAGTAGAATTCCGATTATTATTATAAAATTGCCAACATTTTAAAGTTTTCTTATAAAATTGTGACTTTTGTCAAGTAAAATGATGACTTTTTTCACAAAATTGCAAAAATGTTAAGCTCTTCTTGTAAAATTGCGACTGTCATTGAGTAAAATTCCGACTTTTATCATAATATTGCACAAATGTTCAGTTTTTTTTGTAAAATTTTGACTTGTGCTGAGTAAATTTATGACTTTTGTTATAATACTGCCAAAATTCAAAGTTTTTCTTGTGAAATTGTGACCTTTTTCTTGTGAAATTCGAACTCATTTTTCAGAACAAGCTTTTTTATATTTGCATAGTATGTATATATTATTAATGTTGTAAATACACTTCTTTATATATCTAGGAAGGCTGGTCCTTGAGAGGGAGGCATTTTTCTCAGGTCTCAAGAAGGTCAGAAATACAAGAATGTGTGTGTGTGTGTGTGTGTGTGTGTGTGTGTGTGTGTGTGTGTGTGTGTGTGTGTGTGTTTGATCCCTGGTCCTCAGAGAAGAAGAGCCCTTCATGCTCTCTATAGGTTCTAATGCCTTCTGACAGCATTGCAGAGGTTGTCTTACAGTCCACAGCCGTGAAGAGAATGTGGAGCTGTGTGCCCTTTAGGTGTGCCCACAGGTGTGTGCCCTTTAGGTGTGCCCACAGGTGTGTGCCCTTTAGGTGTGCCCACAGGTGTGTGCCCTTTAGGTGTGCCCACAGGTGCGTTCAGTCCACGCGAAGAAAAGCCGGTCCTTGTTTTTACGTGTCACTGACGCCGCTGATGACGTCATCGATCACCACGCTGACGTGGCGTTCCAGAGGGTTTGGGAAGCCCGAGGTCAGGTGGAAATGCCCTCAGGCTCAATAAACCAAACGCTGCACACGTGCGACTCACACAGAACAAGCTTGGAGGAACGCCATTTGTTTGACTTAGGCCTCTCTATGTTGTGTTCTACACAAGAAAACCATCTATAATATCTATGATACTGCACAGACGTGACTCCGCCCCCTCAACCACAGCTGCCCAGTGTCAGCAGCACTCATGCAGCCCCACACCATGATGCTATCACTGCCACGCTTGACATGATGACTTTGTCTCTTATTTAGAATTCCAGCTATTAAGAACATTATTTATGTGTCAATTTTATATCCATGGTGAACATGGTAAACATGGTAAACATGGTAAGGTATTTTCATATCCATGGTAAACTGCAAGCAAACATCTGAGAGATGGACTTATCCTAAATTACAGACTATGAACCTCAGTTTATAAAACAGTGAGGCTGATTCATGGATTAGCCGATATCTCTGTGCCGATCATGTCTCTGTTTACAAACCCTGTCTCTGTTTACAAACCATATCTCTGTTTACAAACCATGTCTCTGTGTACCGATCATGTCTCTGTTTACAAACCATGTCTCTCTTTACAAACCATGTCTCTGTGTATCAACCATGTCTCTGTTTACAAACCATGTCTCTCTTTACAAACAATGTCTCTGTGTACAAACTATGCCTCTGTGTGCAGACTATGTCTCTGTGTACCGATCATGTCTCTGTTTACGAACCATGTCTCTCTTTAAAAAACATGTCTCTGTGTACCAACCATGTCTCTGTGTACCGATCATGTCTCTGTTTACAAACCATGTCTCTGTGTACCGATCATGTCTCTGTGTACCGATCATGTCTCTGTTCACGAACCATGTCTCTCTTTAAAAAACTTGTCTCTGTGTACCAACCATGTCTCTGTTTACAAACCATGTCTCTGTGTACCAACTATGTCTCTGTTTACGAACCATGTCTCTCTTTACAAACCATGTCTCTGTGTATCAACCATGTCTCTGTTTACAAACCATGTCTCTCTTTACAAACAATGTCTCTGTTTACAAACCATGTCTCTGTGTGCAGACTATGTCTCTGTGTACAAACTATGCCTCTGTGTGCAGACTATGTCTCTGTGTACCGATCATGTCTCTGTGTACCAACCATGTCTCTGTTTACAAACCATGTGTCTGTTTATGAACCATGTCTCTATTTACAAACCATATCTCTGTGTACCAACCATGTCTCTGTTTACAAACCATGTCTTCGTGTGCAGACTATGTCTCTGTGTACACACTATGTCTCTGTGTGCAGACTATGTCTCTGTGTACCAACCATGTCTCTGTGTACCAACCATGTCTCTGTTTACAAACCATGTTTCTGTGTGCAGACTATGTATGTGTACAAACTATGTCTCTGTGTGCAGACTATGTCTCTGTGTACCAACCATGTCTCTGTGTACCAACCATGTCTCTGTTTACAAACCATGTTTCTGTGTGCAGACTATGTATGTGTACAAACTATGTCTCTGTGTGCAGACTATGTCTCTGTGTACCAATCATGTCTCTGTGTACCAACCATGTCTCTGTTTACAAACCATGTCTCTGTTTACAAACCATGTCTCCGTTTACGAACCATGTCTCTCTTTACAAGGCATGTCTCTCTTTACAAACCATGTATCTGTGTACCAACCATGTCTCTGTTTACAAACCATGTCTCCGTTTACGAACCATGTCTCTCTTTACAAAGCATGTCTCTCTTTACAAACCATGTATCTGTGTACCAGCCATGTCTCTGTTTACAAACCATGTCTCTGTGTGCAGACTATGTTTCTGTTTACAAACCATGTCTCCGTGTGCAGACTATGTCTCTGTGTACAAATTATGTCTCTGAGTGCAGAGTATGTCTCTGTGTACCAACCATGTCTCTGTGTAGGAACCATGTTCCTACACATGTATCCCCCCCCCCCCCTTGACGGCCATAATACAAAAAAACGAAAAAAAGAGGCAAAACCCCTGAAAAGGTGTGTTTTTGTTTGTGCTACAACACCATCTTTTGGACAAGTTCCCTCACTGCAGGGCGAATGTCTACAGTGTTTCCTGCTGTTTCAAGCTCTGAACTGCGAGTATAGGTGCTGTTCCGTCTTCTAGCTGTCCATAGCGTTTCTACTGGTTTGGATTCTTCATCCATCACTCCAAGCAGCGTTTGTAAGTTTTACAATATAACTAAAACAATTCTCACTTACTAGAGCGTCCCATGTGTGATGTCTGTAGGACTGTTTTCATGCATATCGGACTGTAATTGAGGTAGTGTCGTTACCTAATACGCTAACCCGTTTACGAGTGTCTGTGTTAGTATTATTGACTTACAATGGCATTCTTTTTGTATTGTTTCACTTTCACAAATTCTTCAGTAAATTCGCCAAAACGTCACCGATTGGAGAGCTAGCTTACGCAGCTAGTGGGTCCATGACCATGACTGACGTTTTGTTTGATCAGCCGTTTTACTGCCCTGTTACAGACGCCGTTTGGCAACAATTAAGGTATGTAAATAAACTTTCTGTATGAATAACTCATTTCACAACGTATATACCTGCGACTTATAGTCCAGTGCGACTTATATACGGGAAAATATTGTTTTTCTTGTAAAATGTCATTTCTGTGGTACTCTCCCTCTACTTGAGTACAAAGTGGTTGCTGATATGCGAAGTTGTGAAAATACTGTTATAGATGTGTCTGAGTTGTGTAGCGCAGCCTGATAGTTGTGCAAGTTTCAATAGAAAAAGGCAGAAATATGAAAATTCAAAGCCTGTTAGACCATGACCATCTATAATTTGGATCTATTGCATGCATATGATTAGTCGCCCGCCGTGGAGAGGAAGATAAATATGACGCAGAAGAAGCGTTTTTAAAAATAAATCATTGGACTCCACTGCATCAAGCAGCTCAGTCTCAGGATTATAAACATGTTCAATGTAAAGTGGGAATAAGAAGGTAGGACATCACATTGCAACATCCATGCAGCGGAAATAATAATAATAATAATAAGCCTCCATATTTCATCCTCATGTTAACGCAGCAGTCATCTTCCTTCCTGCCATCAAAGTGTGTTTGATGGTTTGATTTCCTTTTTATATGCTCGTAATGTTGTATTAGCATCAGCCGTTAAAGGAATTACAGGCGCTTCCGGCGCATTTACACCCACCAAGTAACTCTATATTGAAATATATACATTATATATATATCATTATAGGAAATAAAATCAACGATTTGGTGCATTTGAGAAGTAAAATGTCATTTAAAACATCTGTACGCACGTACAACACTTAAAAGCTTTAGCATATCTGTATGTGGAGGTAAATTATGGGATGGATTTGCAAGGAAATTAAACACAAAGAATAATAATTATGATGAATATCTTGAATCTTTTTGTTGTTGTTGTTGAGGTAAAGATTATTTATGTATTTAATATTTGATGACATAAATCATGGTCCCAATGACATTGCATCTAATAGACAATGTCTCATTTGCACTCCCTGCTGGTCAAAATGAGGGTGGTCCCAAAAAGGAAATTGACTGCGGGCTTCACAGTGGCAGAGGGGTTAGTGCATCTGCCTCACAATACGAAGGTCCTGAGTAGTCTTGGGTTCAATCCCGGGCTCGGGATCTTTCTGTGTGGAGTTTGCATGTCCTCCCCGTGACTGCGTGGGTTCCCTCCGGGTACTCCGGCTTCCTCCCACTTCCAAAGACATGCACCTGGGGATAAGTTGATTGGCAACACTAAATTGGCCCTAGTGTGTGGATGTGAGTGTGAATGTTGTCTGTCTATCTGTGTTGGCCCTGCGATGAGGTGGCGACTTGTCCAGGGTGTACCCCGCCTTCCGCCCGATTGTAGCTGAGATAGGCTCCAGCGCCCCCTGCGACCCCAAAGGGAATAAGCGGTAGAAAATGGATGGATGGATGGGCTTTTAAAAGTGCTCCCCCTCTGGTCAACATATGAAATAACAAGTGTGTGTAAGAAATTGAAATTTTGGCCAAAATTAATAAAAAAAAAAAAAAAAAGTATATAGAGACATACTGTAATAACTTGAAGTAAATGATGAAGATTAAAAACCAATTACAAACAAAATCAAACAAACAAAAATGAAATAAAATCAGTCTTTTCTCACAATGTGTCGACTTTTTTCTTATAAAATTGGGAACAATTTGTCATATTCTCTCTGTCTCTGTAATATTGTAATATTTTCCCGTAAAATTATTACTTTTTTATGTGAAATTATTACTTTTTAATGCAAAATGGAGACATTTGTCCTATAAAATTCTGACTTTTATCACCTTTTTTGAGTAAAACGATGACTTTTGTCCTAATTTTGCCAAGTAAAATTCCGATTATTATTATAAAATTGCCAACATTTTAAAGTTTTCTTATAAAATTGTGACTTTTGTGGAGTAAAATTACGACTCTTTTCATGAAATTGCCAACATTTTAAGCTTTTCTTGTAAAATTGCGACTGTTATTGAGTAAAATTCCAACGTTTGTCATAATATTGCACAAATGTTCAGTTTTCCTTGTAAAATGTTGACTTGCGTTGAGCAAAATTACAACTTTTATTATAATCCTGCCAAAATTATACATTTTTCTTGTGAAATTGTGACCTTTTTCTTGTGAAATTCCAAATATTTTTTCACAACAAGCTTTTTTATATTTGCATAGTATGTATACATCATTAATGTTGTAAATATTGTTTTTAATTTATTAAAGACATTGACTTATTTAATTTTTGTTAACTTACTAATGGTATTTATAATTTATTTATTTATAATTTCTTAATTATTTACTTATTCACTGTTCTGTTACAGACAGAGGATAAGGGAATGGGATGAAAATGATATAAAAAGGGGTAGGATTAAATAAACTCTGCTTCTTCCTACTCCTTTTCGTATGTGCTGTAATGAAACAAGTGGAAATGTGTGACGCCTCACATTGTATCGCATGTCCGAAACAAACTGAAACACCACAGCGTCTCCTTGCATTTGTGAGGGCCCAGGCCTGGTGGGCGGGGCTTCGGGGCTCGGCCACACCAGCTGCGTTTCCGTCGCAGTTTTTGGGAAAATTACATTTTCAAAAATTTCGACAAAAAACATTTGTGATTTGCAGGTGTTTCCATGAACCCCGAGACGGCCCGGTGTGGCAAGGCGCTCGCTGCCCCGCTGGTGCGGTCTGTATACGTGACCCGCTGTAAATGAGATAAAAGTGCTCCCATCATGCCTCTGCCAAACGCTTCAATATCGAAACGTCTCAAAAACCACCTCATTAGAGCACAAAAAATGTTTTAGCGAAATTTGAGAGGTTTTTCGAATAATTAGTATTTCCATTACCAGTTTCTCTTTGCCATATTTAGGTTTTGCACAATTTTTTTTGGAAACGCAGCTACTTTCTCTTTCTGCCTCGTGTGTTTGGGCCTCATCAGCGTAGTGGACATCAGCCAGGGGCCTCGGGCCCTCAGGCTCTGCTCAGCTCAGCCTTGTTTTTTTGCACATTGGACATATTATGTGCGTTTTGTCTTTTGTTCACCGTCACTCCTTTATGATAAATATTCTGTTGTGAACAATTCACTTTGGTCTCATCTTCCGCCCCCTTCGCGGTCGGGCCCCGGACAAATAAAGTATGATTTATGTCTCATAAAGGGACTTAATGACCCATCTGTCATTTCTCAAAAGTCTGAGAGGCCGATACATCACAGCAGCAAAAGTCATCTATTACGGGGCGGCGGCGGGTTGAAGATGGATCGGAGCTACGCTGAAAAAAAGGTGGCCGGCACGTCCTTGTCGGAGGTGCGGAAGAGTGAGAGGACGGGAAGGTTAAGGAGACTTGAAAGTTTCCCAAAGATGGAGACGGTGCAGGAAACAAGACACTTTATCATCACACTTTATCATCACACTATTATCACACTATCATCTCACTGTGTGTCAGAATAATTGTATATAAGTCATCACACAACTTGTTGCCCTGCGTGAAGACCGTTTGCCCGGGTTACGATCCACTGGTGCTTACAAAGCTGTCTTTGATCTTATCACGCAAAAGGCGGACAGCTTGTACATCTCCACTGTGTGCGATGGAATGCGCCGTAGAGGTGTCGGTTTCTCAGACCTTGGACAGCCACAGGAAGGGCCTTATCAGGACCCGAAATCTATGAGCAGAGAGGGGGCAAACCCGACACCGCTCCAAGCACCTTTTGTTTGAACTGTTTATGGCCCAGTGCAGCTGCTGCATAATGAGACCCCTCCCCTTAGAAGCAGCTATGTAATCAGGGAATGCCCAAATAAATGAACTTTTTCCTCAGAGCGTGGGGCGACATTGTACGAGGGTGCAGGTCCACGCGCTCTCCTCATGCGCTAAATTGAATCCTGTCTCTGTTTGATTGCTTTCTTTTTGTCCTGTTTAAAGGGGCTTCACGGTGGAAGAGGGGTTAGTGCATCTGCCTCACAATACGAAGGTCCTGAGTAGTCTTGGGTTCAATCCCGGGCTCGGGATCTTTCTGTGTGGAGTTTGCATGTCCTCCCCGTGACTGCGTGGGTTCCCTCCGGGTACTCCGGCTTCCTCCCACTTCCAAAGTCATGCACCTGGGGATAAGTTGATTGGCAACACTAAATTGGCCCTAGTGTGTGGATGTGAGTGTGAATGTTGTCTGTCTATCTGTGTTGGCCCTGCGATGAGGTGGCGACTTGTCCAGGGTGTACTCCGCCTTCCGCCCGATTGTGGCTGAGATAGGCTCCAGCGCCCCCTGCGACCCCAAAGGGAATAAGCGGTAGAAAATGGATGGATGGATGTCCTGTTTAATAGATAGTTGGGTGTTTGAACCTGAGAGTGTGTGCGCTCCAGTCAGAGGAATCCCAAGCATTTGACCCCAATCTGCATTATTTATAGTCCCGTGCCACTTTGTCTTTTGTTGGTTTTCCACTTGGCTGGGACGCACAGACAATGAAACAAACATCCACTACCAAACATGAAGAAGAGGAATCTGTTTCAGTGTCTGTGGCTTTAAGGATGCAGGATGACGGGTTTAGGACAGCTGAGCAGCACACGCCATCGAGCTCCATGGGAGTGTTTCCATCGGGATTAACACCTAAAATATTATTTTTATTATTATTATTATTAGAAAATAAAGTTCAGTTTCCACCAAACTCTGCAAATGGATTCAAATCCTGAAGAAGTTTACATGTGCACTATTAATATGATCCATGATCCACGTTCATCCCTGACATATTTTTGAATCCACGTCATTCATCTCTAAAAACATTTTTGAATCCACGTCGTTCATTTGTAAAAACATTTTTGAATCCTTGTCTTTCATCTCTAAAACTATTTTTTAATTCACGTCGTTTATCTCTAAAAACATTTTTGAATCTACGTCCATCTCTAAAAATATTTTTTAATCCATGTCGTTCATCTCTAAAAATATTTTTAAATCTACGTCCGTCTCTAAAAACATTTTTGAATCCATGTCTTTCATTTCTAAAATAATTTTTGATGCACGTCGTTCATTTATAAAAACATTTTTGAAATCTCGTCGTCCATCTCTAAAATCCTTTTTAAAACCAGGTCTTTATCTCTAAAAACAATTTTAAATCCATGTCGTTCATCTCTAAAATAATTTTTAAAACCAGGTCTTTATCTCTAAAAACATTAAATCCATGTCGTTCATCTCTAAAAATATTTTTGAATCCATGTCGTTCATCTTTAAAAACATTTTTGATTCCACGTCCATCTCTAAAATATTTTTTAAACCACATTGTTTATCTCTAAAAACATTTTTAAATCCACGTCCATTTCTAAAAATATTTTTAAATCCATGTCGTTCATTTTTTTTAAATTTTTGATTCTACGTCCATATCTAAAATATTTTTAAATCCATGTCGTTTATCTCTAAAAACATTTTTTAATCCACATCCATCTCTAAAAATATTTTTGAAACCACGTCTTTCATCTCTAAAAACCCTTTTAAAAACCACTTCATTTATCTCTAAAAATATTTTTCAATTCACGTCCATCTCTAAAAACATTTTAGAATCCATGTCGTTCATTTAAAAAATGTTTTTTGATTCCACGTCCATCTCTAAAATATTTTTGAAACCACGTTGTTTATCTCTAAAAACATTTTTAAATCCACGTCCATTTCTAAAAATATTTTTAAATCCATTTCGTTCATCTCTAAAATCCTTTTTAAAACCACGTCATTTGTCTCTAAAAACATTTTTGAATCCACATCCATCTCTAAAAATATTTTTGAAACCACGTCTTTCATCTCTAAAAATATTTTTGAAACCTCGTCTTTCATCTCTAAAAATATTTTTCAATCCACGTCCATCTCTAAAAACATTTTAGAATCCATGTTGTTCAATTTCAAAAACAATTTTGATTCCACGTCCATCTCTAAAATATTTTTGAAACCACATTGTTTATCTCTAAAAACATTTTTAAATCCACGTCAATTTCTAAAAATATTTTTAAATCCATGTCGTTCATTTTTAAAAATGTTTTTGATTCCACGTCCATCTCTAAAATATTTTTGAAACCACATTGTTTATCTCTAAAAACATTTTTAAATCTACGGCCGTCTCTAAAAACATTTTTGAATCCATGTCGTTCATTTCTAATATAATTTTTGAATGCACGTCGTTGATTTATAAAAACATTTTTGAAATCTCGTCGTCCATCTCTAAAATCCTTTTTAAAACCAGGTCTTTATCTCTAAAAACATTTTTAAATCCATGTCGTTCATCTCTAAAAATATTTTTGATTCCACGTTCATCTCTAAAATATTTTTAAATCCATGTCGTTTATCTCTAAAAACACTTTTGAATCCACATCCATCTCTAAAAATATTTTTGAAACCACGTCTTTCATATTTAAAAACACTTTTAAAACCACCTCATTTATCTCTAAAAATATTTTTCAATTCACGTCCATCTCTAAAAACATTTTAGAATCCATGTCGTTCATTTAAAAAAAAAAAATTGATTCCACGTCCATCTCTAAAATATTTTTGAAACCACATTGTTTATCTCTAAAAACATTTTTAAATCAACGTCCATTTCTAAAAATATTTTTAAATGCATGTCGTTCATCTCTAAAATCCTTTTTAAAACCACGTCATTTGTCTCTAAAAACGTTTTTCAATCCACGTCCATCTCTAAAAAGTATTTTTGAAACCATGTTGTTCATCTCTAAAATCCTTTTTAAAACCAGGTCTTTATCTCTAAAAACATTTAAATCCATGTCGTTCATCTCTAAAAATATTTTTAAATCCATGTCGTTCATCTTTAAAAACATTTTTGATTCCACGTTCATCTCTAAAATATTTTTAAATCCATGTCGTTTATCTCTAAAAACATTTTTGAATCCACATCCATCTCTAAAAATATTTTTAAATCCATGTCGTTCATCTTTAAAAACATTTTTGATTCCACGTTCATCTCTAAAATATTTTTAAATCCATGTCGTTTATCTCTAAAAACATTTTTGAATCCACATCCATCTCTAAAAATATTTTTGAAACCACGTCTTTCATCTCTAAAAACACTTTTAAAACCACGTCATTTATCTCTAAAAATATTTTTCAATTCACGTCCATCTCTAAAAACATTTTAGAATCCATGTCGTTCATTTTAAAAAAAATTTTGATTCCACGTCCATCTCTAAAATATTTTTTAAACCACATTGTTTATCTCTAAAAACATTTTTAAATCCACGTCCATTTCTAAAAATATTTTTAAATCCATGTCGTTAATTCTTTTTAAATTTTTTTGATTCCACGTCCATCTCTAAAATATTTTTTAAACCACGTTGTTTATCTCTAAAAACATTTTTAAATCCACGTCCATTTCTAAAAATATTTTTAAATGCATGTCGTTCATCTCTAATATCCTTTTTAAAACCACGTCATTTGTCTCTAAAAACATTTTTCAATCCACGTCCATCTGTAAAAATTATTTTTGAAACCACGTCGTTTATCTCTAAAAAAATTTTTAATCCATGTCTTTCATCTCTAAAATCCTTTTTAAAACCACGTCATTTATCTTTAAAAGCATTTTTGAAACCACGTCATTTTTATCTGTAAAAACATTTTTTAATCCATGTTGTTCATTTCTAAAATTATTTTTGAAACCATGTCGTTCATCTCTAAAATCCTTTTTAAAACCATGTCTTTATCTCTAAAAATATTTAAATCCACGTCGTTTATTTCTAAAAACATTTTTCATCAAAAGTGGTTTTCCATGCAGTTGAGTAAGTGTCTTATTTAAAAATGACTTTTAGCATTTCTTCTTCTGCTTTATGGGAACAAGTTGTGTTTGTAGCAGCATTGCTACAACAGAGCAGTCTGCACACACACACACACACACACACACACACACACACACACACACACACACACACACACACACACACACACACACACACACACACACACACACACACACACTCACACCCTAACCTGCTGGAGCAAATCAATGGCCGCCACAGCGAGCGCCACCATTTTGCTGGCTCCCGCCCAGCGCCGCGGAGAAGAGGCTAAAGAGTGTAAGCGCACCGCAAAACTACACAACACTGCACAACACTACACAACACTGCACAACACGACGAGCTAACATATCAGGACGTTCCAGAGCGTGCCGACAAATGTGTGGAGCGAACCTGCACGGCCAGCTTATCGCAGACGGCCATGCTGCGGTGTTGCATGCGGGAGTGATGGCGTGTGTGTGTGTGTGTGTGTGTGTGTGTGTGTGTGTGTGTGTGTGTGTGTGTGTGGATGCCAGTACAGTGGTTGACAGTTGTGAAATACGCAGTTTTGCAATTCTCATTGGGATGATTGTTCTCTTTCATGTGGCGAGCAGGCAGCATACGTTAAGCTGGCTCGCCAATAAATCCCTCAGCAACATACACACACACACACACACACACACACACACACACACACACACACACACACACACACATGCACACACGCGCACACACGCGCACGCTGCTGGCGCCGCCGACTGGTTTCTAACCGCTGATTCGAAAAAGAAATGTCCGACATTTTAAGTTAAAGTAGCAATGATTGTCACACACACACACACACACACACACACACACACACACACACACACACACACACACACACACACACACACACACACACACTAGGTGTGGCCAAATGATTCTCTGCATTTGACCCATCACCCTTGTTCACCCCCTGGGAGGTGAGGGGAGCAGTGAGCAGCAGCGGTGGCCACGCCCGGGTTTCATTTTTGGTGATTTAACCCCCAATTCCAAGCCTTGATGCTGAGTGCCAAGCAGGGAGGTAATGGCTCCGGTTTAGTGCCTTTAACTCGGCATGGACACCAACTTGTTATGACAGTCGGAAACACCAAACTTGATCATCATGGCGCTTCAAAAGTAGAATAAAATTATTTTACCATAACAATCTACAAGGTTAATACTTCTCTTTCTTTCTCTCCATTTATCTGTTTTCTTTTGTATTTCAAGTTATCATTACATGTTTGTATTGTTGCATTTGAAACATTTGCATTGTTGATAATAGAGGCAATTCTACCATAACAATCTACAAGGTTAATACAGTTCGCTTTTCTTTCTTGCCCTCCATTTATCTGCTTCCTTTTGTATTTCAAGTCATCATTAAGTATATGTATTGTTGCATTTGAAACAATTGTATGGTTTATAATAGAAGTCATTTTACCATAACAATCTACAAGGTTAATAGAGTCTGCTTCTCTTTCTTCCTCTCCATTTATCTTCTTTTGTATTTCAAGTTATCATTACATATATGTATTGTTGCATTTGAAACAATTTTATTGTTGATAATAGATGTAAATATACTATAACAATCTACAAGGTTAAAACAGTCTGCTTCTCTTTCTTTCTCTCCATTTATCTGCTTTTTTTTTTTAAATTTGAAATTATCATTACATATATGTATTGTTGCATTTGAAAAAATTGCATTGTTGATAATAGAGGTCATTTTACCATAACAATCTACAAGATTAATACAGTATATTTTCCATAGACGTAAGCCTGAAGAGTCGCTTTGTCCCTCGACCTTGTTGCTGGCCGAGTGTTATAGCGGTAACACCGCCAGTCCGTCCGACAAAAGTCAACAACCAGCAGGTGTGTCCATGGAAGGAATTTGTAGTGTTATCTAGGGAGAGTCAATTTCTGGTCCTCAAATTCATCATACTTCACTTTGCAGAGGAGACAGCTTCTCCAAGATGTTATCCAGTTTGCGATTTAGTCCAGAAACTACAAACGTGTGAGTGTCCACAGTCCTGGGGGCACTTACAATTGATTGAGTGCCCTCAGACTGAACCTTGTACGCGTTCAAGGTTCAGTCGTACCTTCAACAGCTGCCAGAACGTCCAATTTGTGGATTGATTGGAACAACGCTGACTCCAATCAGAAGATGTCCTCTTATTCCGAGATGTCTTTAACGTCGTCCACTGAAAATATTCGCCAGACACAAGACCCTCCACTTCTCCCAAGAGTCCATCGTGGTCCATCAGGCAGGCGAGATCCTGTTAATTTTGTCGAGAGAGAGCTTGATCGATTCCACGTTTTCCATTTTGGCCAGCAAGTCCTCCAAGAAAGTGAAGACAAGAAAAGACAAAGAAGGGGGAAGGAAAAGTGTCCGCCTTTGTCGAGAGCCAGAGAGAAATGTTTGCCTTGCAAACAGAAAAAAGGCCAATTGCTTTTCTGTAATGAAGTCATTTGATGAGGAGAAGCGGCTTAATAAAGTCTCGGAGTGCACTTGAACGCCTCATCAACTTGATGGAGCTTTTAGCATTTTGGGGAAGCAACAAAGAGTCGCAGCAAGAGGAGAGAAATGCATTCTGGGCCTTGTTTGCTCGCTCTTCAGTTCCTTGTTTTCTGGACAAGAACTTCCTGCTGAAGGTCTAAGATCCTTCCTGCTGAAGGTCCAAGATCCTCCTCACATCACTGACATCCAAGCGGAACGTATGGATGGACGCAGGATGGAGACACCACCACCACCACCACCACCACCACCCCTCCCCCGTGTTAGAAAAGGCTTCAAATGTAAGATGGCGAGGACCTGCTGAGGCACTTCCTGTGTCTGAGGGCGAATGGAGTGGCTGCTGAGTCGGGGCTTTGCGATACATTAAGGATGATGTGATATCATAATGCAAAGGATGGATTGTGTTGGTCCTTTTTTTGATGTATCATCATTTTTCAACCAACAGGCCTGGGAAGTGATATCAGTACCAATTTTTGGTACTTTTCTGTGTGTTAAAATGTTTTCATTATTTGATGAGAAAATGTCTATTATTAATGAAACAGTTAAAAATTAGAAGATTATTACAACTGCTGTTCAATTATGTCTAATTAATCATTATTTGCTACACCAAAATCAATCTATTTATTCTTCTTTAATTTAATCCAACTCAAACAGTTCCAACTTCAAACTGTTCAGCCTATTTGGGAATCACGGATTTTCCCTTGAAAAATTCCCAGATTTCCCAAAATTCCAGGTTTTCCAGGACATTTTTTTCCCATTCAAAATGAATTGGACATTTTTCAAACTTCCACCATTTACACATTTTTCAACCTATTCAAACCATTCCACCTTCAACACATTTCACTCATCCTAGAAATTCAATTACATTTTTCAATTTCCAGTTTTTTTTGTTTTTTAAGTATTTTCTAAATAATTCCCGCTTTTCCAGAAATTCCCAAATTTCCATGAAATTCCCTTTGGAAAGAATGGGACATTTTTCCAAGTTCTACAACTCCCACATTTTTAATCCGATTCAAATCGTTCCAACCTCCAAATATTCAGCTTGTTCAGGAATTGCGTGCTCTCTTTCAACAGTTATTTAAAACATTCCAGAATTTCCTAGAAATCCCAGTTTTCAGGGACATTTTCCCCATTCAAAATGAATTCGCCATTTTACAAACTTCCACCATTTCCACATTTTCCAACCGATTCAAACCATTCCACCTTCAACACATTTCACTCATCCTGGAAATTAAATTACATTTTTCAATTTTCAGTTTTTCTTTTTAGCATTTTCTAAATAATTCCCGCTTTTCCAGAAATTCCCAAATTTCCATGAAATTCCCATTGGAAAGAATGGGACATTTTTCTAAGTTGTACAACTCCCACATTTTTTATCCGATTCAAATCGTTCCAACTTCCAAATATTCAGGCTGTTCAGGAATTGTGTGCTCCTTTTCAACAATTTTTTTAAAATTCCAGGATTTCCTGGAAATCCCAGTTTTTAGGGACATTTTCCCCTTTCAAAATGGATTATCCATTTTTCAAACTTCCACAATTCCCAAATTTTTTAACCTTTTCAAACCATTCCACCTTCAACACATTCCACTCGTCCTGGAAATTCAATTTCCAAAATTCCTGGTTTTCCAAAGCTCTATGTTCACCCTTTTTTTTCAATCCACTTCAACAATTCCACCGTCAAATCATTCCTCTTAGTCAGGACAAAAAACTAAGCTGTTTTTTGAATTGGAAAAATTCCCCGTTTTCCCGAAATCCCCAAATTTCCATGGAATTCCCATTGGAAAGAATGGGACATTTTTCTAAGTTCTACAACTCGGACATGTTTTTATTCGATTCAATCCGTTCCAACTTCCAAATATTCAGCTTGTTCGGGAATTGTGTGCTCTCCTTCAATAATTACATTTTTTTCCCTGGATTTCCTGGAAATCCCAGTTTTTAGGGACATTTTCCCCTTTCAAAATGGATTATCCATTTTTCAAACTTCCACAATTCCCACATTTTTTAACCTATTCAAACCATTCCACCTTCAACACACTCCACTCATCCTGGAAATTCAATTTCCAAAATTTCTGGTTTTCTAAAGCTCTATGTTCACCCTTTTTTTCTGTCGACTACTCCTTCCACATTTTTCAACCAACTTCAACCGTTCCACCGTTAAATCATTCCTCTTAATCAGGACAAAAAACAAAGTGTTTTTTTGAATCCGAAAAATTCTCGGTTTTCCCGAAATTCCATTTCCCAATTCAAAATGTTACTACGTAAACATTTCTTGACCGTTTTGAAAAATTCCAACACCAACCATTTCAACTCATTCAGAACATTCACATGTTTTTTTTTAATTTTGTTTTTTTTATCATTTTCTTAAGAATTCTCGCTTTTCCAGAAATACCCAAATTTCCATGAAATTCCCATTGGAAAGAATGGGACATTTTCTAAGTTCTACAACAGGACATGTTTTTATCCGATTCAATCCGTTCCAACTTCCAAATATTCAGCTTGTTCGGGAATTGTGTGCTCTCCTTCAATAATTAATTTTTTTCCCCTGGATTTCCTGGAAATCCCAGTTTTTAGGGACATTTTCCCCTTTCAAAATGGATTATCCATTTTTCAAACTTCCACAATTCCCAAATTTTTTAACCTTTTCAAACCATTCCACCTTCAACACATTCCACTCGTCCTGGAAATTCAATTTCCAAAATTCCTGGTTTTCCAAAGCTCTATGTTCACCCTTTTTTTTCAATCCACTTCAACAATTCCACCGTCAAATCATTCCTCTTAGTCAGGACAAAAAACTAAGCTGTTTTTTGAATTGGAAAAATTCCCCGTTTTCCCGAAATCCCCAAATTTCCATGGAATTCCCATTGGAAAGAATGGGACATTTTTCTAAGTTCTACAACTCGGACATGTTTTTATTCGATTCAATCCATTCCAACTTCCAAATATTCAGCTTGTTCGGGAATTGTGTGCTCTCCTTCAATAATTACATTTTTTTCCCTGGATTTCCTGGAAATCCCAGTTTTTAGGGACATTTTCCCCTTTCAAAATGGATTATCCATTTTTCAAACTTCCACAATTCCCACATGTTTTAACCTATTCAAACCATTCCACCTTCAACACACTCCACTCATCCTGGAAATTCAATTTCCAAAATTTCTGGTTTTCTAAAGCTCTATGTTCACCCTTTTTTTCTGTCGACTACTCCTTCCACATTTTTCAACCAACTTCAACCGTTCCACCGTTAAATCATTCCTCTTAATCAGGACAAAAAACAAAGTGTTTTTTTGAATCCGAAAAATTCCCGGTTTTCCCGAAATTCCATTTCCCAATTCAAAATGTTACTACGTAAACATTTCTTGACCGTTTTGACAAATTCCAACACCAACCATTTCAACTCATTCAGAACATTCACATGTTTTTTTTTAATTTTGTTTTTTTTTATCATTTTCTTAAGAATTCTCGCTTTTCCAGAAATCCCCAAATTTCCATGAAATTCCCATTGGAAAGAATGGGACATTTTTCTAAGTTCTACAACAGGACATGTTTTTATCCGATTCAATCCGTTCCAACTTCCAAATATTCAGCTTGTTCGGGAATTGTGTGCTCTCCTTCAATAATTAAATTTTTTTCCCTGGATTTCCTTGAAATCCCAGTTTTTAGGGACATTTTCCCCTTTCAAAATGGATTATCCATTTTTCAAACTTCCACAATTCCCACATTTTTTAACCTATTCAAACCATTCCACCTTCAACACACTCCACTCATCCTGGAAATTCAATTTCCAAAATTTCTGGTTTTCTAAAGCTCCATGTTCACCCTTTTTTTCTGTCGACTACTCCTTCCACATTTTTCAACCAACTTCAACCGTTCCACCGTTAAATCATTCCTCTTAATCAGGACAAAAAACAAAGTGTTTTTTTGAATCCGAAAAATTCCCGGTTTTCCCGAAATTCCAATTCCCAATTCAAAATGTTACTACGTAAACATTTCTTGACCGTTTTGAAAAAGTCCAACACCAACCATTTCAACTCATTCAGAACATTCACATGTTTTTTTTTTTGTTTTTTTTTTAATCATTTTCTAAAGAATTCTCGCTTTTCCAGAAATCCCCAAATTTCCATGAAATTCCCATTGGAAAGAATGGGACATTTTTCTAAGTTCTACAACTCCCACAATTTTTTTTATCCGATTCAAATCGTTCCAACTTCAAAATATTCAGCCTGTTCAGGAATTGTGTGCTCCCTTCCAACAATTATTTAAAAATTCCAGGATTTCCTGGAAATCCCAGTTTTTAGGGAAATTTTCCCCATTTAAAATGGATTATCCATTCTTCAAACTTCCGCAATCCCTACATTTTTCAACCGATTCAAACCATTCCAACTTCAACACACTCCACTCATCCTGGAAATTCAATTTCCAGAATTTTTGGTTTTCCAAAGCTCTATGTTCACCCTTTTTTCTGTCGACTACTCCTTCCACATTTTTCAACCCACTTCAACCGTTCAACCGTCAAATAATTCTCCTTAATCAGGACAAAAAACTAAGTTGTTTTTTGAATCGGAAAAATTCCCGGTTTTCCCGAAATTCCATTTCCCAATTCAAAATGTTAGTACGTTAACATTTCTTGACCGTTTAGAAAAAGTTCAACACCAACCATTTCAACTCATTCAGAATATTCACATGTTTTTTTGTTTTTTTTTAGCATTTTCTAAAGAATTCCCGCTTTTCCCGAGATTCCCAAATTTCCATGAAATTCCCATTGGAAAGAATGGGACATTTTTTAAGTTCTACAACTCCCACATTTTTTTATCCGATTCAAACCGTTCCAACTTCCAAATATTCAGCCTGTTCAGGAATTGTGTGCTCCCTTTCAACAATTATTTAAAAATTCCAGGATTTCCTGGAAATACCAGTTTTTAGGGACATTTTCCCCATTTAAAATGAAGTATCCATTCTTCAAACTTCCGCAATTCCCACATTTTTCAACCGATTCAAACCATTCCAACTTCAACACACTCCACTCATCCTGGAAATTCAATTTCCAGAATTTTTGGTTTTCCAAAGCTCTACGTTCACCCTTTTTTCTGTCGACTACTCCTTCCACATTTTTCAACCCACTTTAACCGTTCAACCGTCAAATCATTCTTCTTAATCAGGACAAAAAACTAAGTTGTTTTTTGAATGGGAAAATTTCCCGGTTTTCCCAAAATTCCATTTCCCAATTCAAAATGTTACTACGTTATCATTTCTTGACCGTTTTGAAAAAGTTCAACACCAACCATTTCAACTCATTCAGAACATTCACATGTTTTTTTTGTTTTTTTTAGCATTTTCTAAAGAATTCCCGCTTTTCCAGAAATTCCGAAATTTCCATGAAATTACCATTGGAAAGAATGGGACATTTTTCTAAGTTCTACAACTCCCACAATTTTTTATTCGATTCAAATCCTTCCATCTTCAAAATATTCAGCCTGTTCAGGAATTGTGTGCTCCCTTTCAACAATTATTTAAAAATTCCAGGATTTCCTGGAAATCCCAGTTTTTAGGGACATTTTCCCCATTCAAAATGGATTATCCATTTTTCAAACTTCCACCATTTCCACATTTTCAACCGATTCAAACCATTCCACCTTCAACACATTTCACTCATCCTGGAAATTCAATTTCCAGAAATCCTGGTTTTCCAAAGCTCTATGTTCACCCTTTTTTTCTGTCGACTACTTCTTCCACATTTTTAACCCACTTTGACCGTTCCACCGTCAAATCATTCTTCTTAATCAGGACAAAAAACTAACGTTTTGAAACTAAGTAGTTTTTTGAATCGGACAAATTCCCGGTTTTCATGAAATTCCATTTCCCGATTCAAAATGTTACTACGTTAACATTTCTTGACCGTTTTGAAAAAGTTCAACACCAACCATTTCAACTCATTCAGAACGTTCACATGTTTTTTTGTTTTTTTTTAGCATTTTCTAAAGAATTCCCGCTTTTCCAGAAATTCCGAAATTTCCATGAAATTCCCATTGGAAAGAATGGGACATTTTTCTAAGTTCTACAACAACAATTTTTTATCTGATTCAAATTGTTCCAACTTCAAAATATTCAGCCTGTTCAGGAATTGTGTGCTCCCTTTAAACAATTATTTAACAATTCCAGGATTTCCTGGAAATCCCAGTTTTAGGGACATTTTCCTCATTCAAAAGGGATTATTAATTTTTCAAACTTCCACCATTTCCACATTTTTCAACCGATTCAAACCATTCCACATTCAACACATTCCACTCATCCTGGAAATTTAATTTCCAGAATTCCTGGTTTTCCAAAGCTCACCCTTTTTTTCTGTCGACTACTCCTTCCACATTTTCCAACCCACTTCCACCGTCAAATCATTCCTCTTAATCAGGACAAAAAAACTAAGTGTTTTTTTTAATGTCCTCACAAACACAGACCCCAGAACCCAGACCTCCACTCCCGACTGGAGGTAAAAAGAAGGAACGTCTATTTTGAGATGTGGCCTGAAGGAGGACTTGGCAGCAGGTTGCCAGGATCCAGCTGAGCTGCTGCTTGATCGGAAGTGAAGCAGCGATGGTATCGATTCACCAGACCTGATTGAAGTCCCAGTGCACTTTTTGAAGAACCAGCTTGGATCTCACACTCATTACGTCGCGCAAATTGTGTTATGGAAATGTACGCAATGAGGCTCACAGCTCACCTACATAGTCTTCTCTAGAGTAGGACAGACTCTTTCAGTTTTTTGTCTTGATTCCAGATTAGAATATACTGTATATCTGCTTGATACCAGCCAAAAAATGGGATTATTTCCACTTTCTTTCAACATCTCAGATATACTGTAAAACTCCAATACAAGCAGTCCTGTCTGATATCATGTGCGATACAAACAGTCCTGCAGGGTGTTTACTTGTGTGCGCGATATAATGTGCAATCCTGCAGAGTGTTTACTTGTGTGTGGTATCATGTGCAATCCTGCAGAGTGTTTACTTGTGTGTGATATCATGTGCAACACAAGCAGTCCTGCAGGGTGTTTATTTGTGTGCGATATCATGTGCGATACAAACAGTCCTGCAGCGTGTTTACTTGTGTGTGATATCATGTGCGATACAAGCAGTCCTGCAGAATGTTTACTTGAGTGTGATATCATGTGCGATACAAGCAGTCCTGCAGAGTTTTTACTTGTGTGGGATATCATGTGCGATACAAGCAGTCCTGCAGAGTGTTTACTTGTGTGTGATATCATATGCGATACAAGCAGTCCTGCAAAGTGTTTACTTGTGTGTGATATTATGTGCGATACAAGCAGTCCTGCAGAGTGTTTACTTGTGTGTGATATCATGTGCAATACAAGCAGTCCCGAAGAGTGTTTACTTGTGTGTGATATCATGTGCGATACAAGCAGTTTTGCATCGTGTTTACTTGTGTGTGATATCATATGAGATACAGGCATGTTTACCTTTTGCAGAGGCAAAAGGTAAACATGCTAGGCTATAGGCTACTAGGAGCTAACAGCTACACAACAGCTAAGCACACAATAACATACAAGGTAATAATCTTTGAACAATGAAACATCACATTTGTCAATATAAACACGTATCAAATCATTATAACTGCATATTACTTACACATACAAAGTCTCCAAGGTCGAAGCATATTAGAACGTGTCCAGTAACAAACGGGTTACTGCACACTGAGCTTAACTTCATGAATTAATGTACTACTTATTTCATCCAATATTGTGTAAAATGTATATAATATACTACAAAATAATGTTGTTTAATAAAATGTGTACATACATTACTTATTCTGTCCAATATTGTGTAAAATGTATATAAAATAAATATAAAAATAATGTTGTTTAATAAAATGTGTGCACATATATTACTAATTTGTGCAATATTGTGCTAAATGTATTATAAAGTTCAAGTTAAAGTACCAATGATTGTCACACACACACTAGGTGTGGCGAGATTATAATAATAATAATAATAATAATAATAATATTAATATAAAATAATAATAATAATAATAATAATTATATTAATATAAAAATAAGGTTGTTTGATAAAATGTGTGTGCATATATTACTTATTTGTGCTGTATTGTGCTACATTTATATAATATCAATATACAAATAATGTTTAATAAAATGTGTGCATATATTACTTATTCTGTGCAATATTGTGCTGCATTTATATAATATAAATATAAAATAAAGGTTGTTTAATTAAATGTGTGCATATATTACTTATTCTGTCTAATATTGTGCTACATTTATATAATAAAAATATAAAAATAAGGTTTAAAAAAAAATTTGCACATATATTACTTATATGTACAGTATTGTGCTAAATGTGTCTAATATTAATATAAAAATAAAGTTGTTTAATAAAATGTGTGCATATATTACTTATTTTGGGCAATATTGTGCTATATTTATATAATATAAAAAATATATATTGTTGTTTAATAAAATGTGTGCATATATTAATTATTTTGTGCAATATTGTGCTAAATTTATATAACATAAATATACAATTTATGTTGTTGAATAAAAGGTGTGCATATATTATTTCTTTCTGTCTAATATTGTGCTAAATGTATTTAATATAAATATAAAAATAATGTTGTTTAATACAATGTGTGCATATATTACTTATTTTGTGCAATATGGTGCTACATTTTTATACTATAAATATACAAATGAGGTTGTTTGATAAAATGTGTGCATATATTGCTTGTTTGTGCAATATTGTGCTAAATGTATCTAATATTAATATAAAAATAAGGTTGTTTAATAAAATGTGCACATATATTACTTATTTTTTGCAATATTGTGCTAAATTTATATAGTATAAATATAAAAATAAGGTTTTTAAATGAAATGTGTGCATATATTACTTATTTGTGCAATATTGTGCTACATTTATATAAGTATAAAAATAATGTTGTTTAGTAAAATGTGTGCATATATTACTTATTCTGTCTAATATTGTGCTAAATGTATTTAATATTAATATAAAAATAAGGTTGTTTTATAAAATATGTGCATATATTACTTATGTGTGCAATATTGTGCTACATTTATATAAATATACAAATATTTTTGTTTAATGAAATGTGTGCATATATTACTTATTCTGTCTAATTTTGTGCTAAATTGATATAATACAAATATAAAAACAAAGTTATTTAATAAAATATGTGCATATATTACTTATTCTGTCTAATATTGTGCTAAATGTATATAATATAAATATAGAAATAAGGTTATTTAATACAATGTGTGCATATATTACTTATTTTGTGCAATATTGTGCTAAATTTATATAATATAAATATAAAAATAATGTTGTTTAATACAATGTGTGCATATATTACTTATTATATGTGGGCTCTGTACCGAGGATGTCGTTGTGGCTTGTGCAGCCCTTTGAGACACTTGTGATTTAGGGCTATATAAATAAACATTGATTGATTGATTGATTGATTGATGCAATATTGTGCTAAATGTATCCAATATTAATATAAAAATAAGGTTGTTTCATAAAATGTGCACATATATTACTTATTTTGTGCAATATTGTGCTAAATGTATTTAATATAAATATAAAAATAATGTTGTTTAATACACTGTGTGCATATATTACTTATTAGTGCAATATGGTGCTACAATTATACAACATAAATATACAAATAATGTTGTTTAATAAAATGTGCACATATATTACTTATTTTGTGCAATATTGTGCTACATTTACATAACATAAATATACAAACGAGGTTGTTTAATAAAATGTGTGCGCATATATTACTTATTTGTGCAATATTGTGCTAAATGTGTCTAATATTATTATAAAAATAAGGTTGTTTGATAAAATGTGCACATACTGTATATTACTTATTTTGTGCAATATTGTGCTACATTTATATAATATAAATATAAGAATAATGTTTTTTAATCAAATGTGTGTGCATATATTACTTATTTTGTGCAATATTGTGCTACATTTATATAATATAAATATAAGAATAATGTTTTTTAATCAAATGTGT
>NC_084563.2:29067098-29077098 GCF_033978685.3 Nerophis lumbriciformis | reverse complement strand
CTGCAAGTATATATATAATGTAGTAACAGACACCTTCATAACAATATGTAATATGTACAATATACACACTGCAAGTATATATATAATGTAGTAACAGACACCTTCATAACAATATGTAATATGTACAATATACACACTGCAAGTATATATATAATGTAGTAACAGACACCTTCATAACAATATGTAATATGTACAATATACAAACTGCAAGTATATATAATGTAGTAAGTGTTGGTCCATGGTGGAGCCAGACCTCTACCAAGTGTTGGTCCATGGTGGAGCCAGACCTCTACCAAGTGTTGGTCCATGGTGGAGCCAGACCTCTACCAAGTGTTGGGCCATGGTGGAGCCAGACCTCTACCAAGTGTTGGTCCATGGTGGAGCCAGACCTCTACCAAGTGTTGGTCCATAGTAGAGCCAGACTTCTACCAAGTGTTGGTCCATGGTGGAGCCAGACCTCTACCAAGTGTTGGTCCATGGTGGAGCCAGACCTCTACCAAGTGTTGGTCCATGGTGGAGCCAGACCTCTACCAAGTGTTGGTCCATGGTAGAGCCAGACTTCTACCAAGTGTTGGTCCATGGTGGAGCCAGACCTCTACCAAGTGTTGGTCCATGGTGGAGCCAGACTTCTACCAAGTGTTGGTCCATGGTGGAGCCAGACCTCTACCAAGTGTTGGTCCATGGTGGAGCCAGACCTCTACCAAGTGTTGGTCCATGGTGGAGCCAGGCCTCTACCAAGTGTTGGTCCATGGTGGAGCCAGACCTCTACCAAGTGTTGGTCCATGGTGGAGCCAGACCTCTACCAAGTGTTGGTCCATGGTGGACCCAGACCTCTACCAAGTGTTGGTCCATGGTGGAGCCAGACCTCTACCAAGTGTCGGGCCTGCTAACACTCAGCCCAAATACAAAGTTGGACTCCAAGGTTGCCACTCAGGATGAGTCACGGCTGCTAAAAACTTCAACAGACTGACTTTAGTGACTCAGTCGACGTCAACAACGGAATGAAATATTGTCTTTGTCAAATATTCAAACCATAAAAAGCTTTCAAAATGATCTTCAATCCAGTTTTAAAAAATCTGCTTATAGACCTATGAAGTATTGGGGGTTGCCATGGCAACGAGAGAAAGTCATTTTGCTGATTGCCATTTAGTGCACCATTGATAAGATTTATCATTCTGTACAACATTATGTACAACACTATGTACAACATTATGTACAACATTCTGTACAACATTATGTACAACATTATGTACGACATTCTGTACACCATTCTGTACAACATTCTGCACAACATTCTGTACAACATTATGTACAACGTTATGTACAACATTCTGTACAACATTCTGTACAACATTCTGTACAAGATTATGTACAACACTCTTTACAACATTATGTACAACATTCTGTACAACACTCTTTACAACATTATGTACAACATTATGTACAACATTCTGTACACCATTCTGTACACTATTCTGTACAACATTCTGTACACCATTATGTACAACGTTATGTACAACATTCTATACAATGTTCTGTACAACGTTCTGTACAACATTATGTACAACATTATGTACAACACTCTGTACAACAGTCTGTACAACATTATGTACAACATTATGTAAAACATTCTGCACAACATTCTGTACAACATTATGCACAACATTATGTACGACATTCTGTACGACATTCTGTACGGCATTATGTACGACATTATGTACGACATTATACACAACATTATGTACAACACTCTGCACAACATTCTGTACAACATTATGTACAACGTTATGTACAACATTCTGTACAACATTCTGTACAACAATCTGTACAAGATTATGTACAACACTCTTTACAACATTATGTACAACATTCTGTACAACATTATGTACAACATTATGTACAACATTCTGTACAACACTCTTTACAACATTATGTACAACATTATGTACAACAGTATGTACAACATTCTGTACACCATTCTGTACAACATTCTGTACACCATTCTGTACAACGTTATGTACAACATTCTATACAACGTTCTGTACAACGTTCTGTACAACATTATGTACAACATTATGTACAACACTCTGTACAACAGTCTGTACAACAGTCTGTACAACATTATGTACAACATTATGTAAAACATTCTGCACAACATTCTGTACAACATTATGCACAACATTATGTACAACATTATGTACGACATTCTGTACAACAAGTTCCATATTGACACTTTACTGTCTGCAGCAAAACAAAGTTCCAACATTATCTCTGACAACATCATAAAATCATTTAGCTGACAAACCTTCCGCACCAACGTCAAATAAACTTTATCATCGCCTTCTTTAACTTTCTACATGACACACACATCATCACATCAACACACATCTGCACATCAACACACATCTGCACATCAACACACATCTGCACATCAACACACATCTGCACATCAACACACATGTGCACATAAACATACATCTGCACATCAACACACATCACCACACAAACATACATCACCACACAAACACACACTACCACACAAACACACACCACCACACAAACACACACATCACCACACAAACACACATCTGCTGTGTGTACTTCAGTCTAATCGCTGCAAAAGTACTTAATGAGTGATTGGCAACCAGCGAGGAATGAAACGTTGTCATCACGTTTGTGAGAGACTGCTGACTGCCGTAAAACACACACCATCGCACAAACACACATCTACATTATCTGCACACGTAAGCACACTTAAATGCACTTAAACTGACATAAACATACATAAACACACATAAAAAAACACATACACACACATTAACATACATATAACACACACATGCACATAAACACACAAACATACACGTAAACATACATCTTAACACATAAATGCACATAAACACACAAACATACACGCAAACATACACCTTAACACATAAATGCACATAAACACACATAAACATACACATAAACTGACTGAATTAACACATAAATGCACATAAACACACAAACATACACGTAAACATACACCTTAACACATAAATGCACATAAACACACATAAACATACACGTAAACACACAAATGCACATTAACACACAAACACACATAAACATACACATAAACACTCAAACATACACATTAACACACAATTGCACAACAACACACATTAACATACACATTACACGCAAATGCACTTAAACACACACCTACACGCATCTACACACATAAACACACTTAAACACACACCATTGCATAAACACACACCTAAACAAATCTGCACACGTAAGCACACTTAAATGCACTTAAACTGACATAAACATACATAAACACACATAAATGCACCTAAACACACACATAAACATACACATAAACACACATAAACATACATAAAAACACATAAACACATGTTAACATACACAGTAACACACAAATGCACATAAAACACACAAACATACACATGAACATACACATTACCACACACATGCACATAAACAGACATAAACATACACGTAAACACACAAATGCACATTAACACACAAACACACATAAACATACACATACACATAACCACACATAAACACTCAACATACACATTAACACATAAATGCACAAAAACACACATTACATACACAGAACACACACTTAAACACATATCTACACGCATCCACACACATAAACACATAAACACACACCATCGCATTAACACACATGTACACAAATCTGCACACATAAACACACTTAAATGCACTTAAACTGACATAAACATACATAAACACACATAAATGCACATAAACACACATAAACACACTTAAATGCACTAAAAACTGACATAAACATACATAAACACACATAAATGCACATAAACACACCTAAATGCACTTAAATGCACATAAAAACACATTAACATACACATGAACACACATTTTGAACAACACTTTTGCGAATTGTTTATTTTACTCCCATGTACTCACATAAATGCACATGAACACATAAAAACATATCTACACACATAAACACACATAAACAGACACATAAACACTTAAAGACACATCTACACACATAAACACACATAAACAGACACATAAACACACACAAACACATAAAGACACATCTACACACATAAACATGTGTCAACAAATGGCCTGAGCATATTGTTTAAGAACAACATTTTTCAAGCAGCTATTGCAAGGAATTGAGTGATTTCACCATCTACGCTCCGTAATATCATCAAAAGGTTCAGAAAATCTGGAGAAATCACTGCACGTAAGCAGCTAAACCCGTGACCTTGGATCCCTCAGGTGGTACTGCATCAAAAAGCCACATCAGTGTGTAAAGGATATCCCCACATGGGCTCAGGAACACTTCAGAAAACCACTGTCAGTAACTACAGTTGGTCGCTACATCTGTAAGTGCAAGTTAAAACTCTACTATGCAAAACCAAAGCCATTTATCAACAACACCCAGAAACGCTTTGCTAGGCCTGAGCTCATCTAAGATGGACTGATGCAAAGTGGAAAGGTCTTATGTGGTCTGACGAGTCCACATTTCAAATTGTTTTTGGAAACTGTGGACCAAAGAGGAAAAGAACCATCCGGACTGTTCTAGGGTGAAAGTGTAAAAGGCAGCATGTGTTATGGTATGGGGGTGTATTAGTGGCCAAGACATGGGTAACTTACACATCTGTGAAGGCACCATTAATGCTGAAAGGTACATACAGCTTTTGGAGCAACATATGTTGCCATCCAAGCAACGTTATCATGGACGCCCCTGCTTATTTCAGCAAGACAATGTCAAGCCACGTGTTACATCAACCTGGCTTCATAGTAAAAGAGTGCAGGTACTAGACTGGCCTGCCTGTAGTCCAGACATTGAAAATGTGTGAAGGCTAAAATATGAGAAGGGAGACTGTTGAACAACTTAAGCTGTACATCAAGCAAGAATGGGAAAGAATTCCACTTCAAAAATGTGTCTCCTCAATTCACAAACCTTTACTGAGTGTTGTTAAAAGGAAAGGCCATGTCACACACTGGTAAAAATGCCTTTTTTGCAATGTGTTGCTGCCATTCAATTCTAAGTTGATGATTATTTGCAAAAAATAACAAAGTTTCTCAGTGTGAACATGAAATTTACATGCAAATAATTATTTTAATTGCAAATGTTTTTTTTACTCCCAGAAAATTTTATTTTATTTTTTTTTAATTGAGAATCGTTTCTTCAGTTGAAAAAAAACATTTTCACCTTTTTTTTTGTAATTGAAAAACTAAATGATTTTTTTACTTGCAAGTTAATTTTTGTACTTACAGAAAATTGTTTATTCTTTTGCGAATTGTTTATTTTACTCCGAGAAAAAAATTTTTTTGTTTGTTTTTATAAATTTGTGAATCGTTTTTTCAATTAAAAAAAATAAGTTTTCAAGGATGCAATTTTTTTTCGTAAATGAAAAAATAAATGCTTTAAAACTTGGGAATTGTTTTGTTTTTTTACTCACAGAATATGGTTTATTTGCAAATTGTTTTTTGACTCGCAGACAATGTTTAACATTTTTTTATTTTTTTTGTTCTTTTTAAATTGTGAATGTTTTTTTCAAAAAAAAAAAAAATATTCACAGTTGCACATTTTTTTCGTAATTGAAAAAATAAATGCTTTAATACTTGGGAATCGGTTTTTTTTCTACATGCAGAAAATTGTTATTTTACTTGCAAATCGTTTTTTTGCTCTCAGAAAAAAATTTATTTATTTATTTTTTGTTAAATTGTGAATCGTTTTTTGTAATTGAAAAAAATAAATGCTTTTATACTTGCAAATTGTTTTTTTTTTGTATTTACAGAAAATTGTTTATTTTCTTGCGAATCGTTTATTTTACTCCCAGAAAATTAGTTTTTGTTTGTTTTGTTTTTTTAATTTGTGAATCGTTTTTTCAGTTAAAAATATAAGCTTTCAAGATTGCACATTTTTTTCGTTAATGAAAAAATAAATGCTTTTTTACTTTTTCTACATGCAGAAAATTGTTATTTTACTTGCGAATCGTATTTTTACTCCCAGAAAAGTTTTTTTTTTGTTAAATTGTGAATCGTTTTTTTAAATTGAAAAAATACATTTTCCGAATTTTTTTGTCATTGAAAAAATAAATGCTTTTAAACTTGCAAATCTGTTTTACTTACAGAAAGTTGTTTATTTAGAAAAAAATAAATGTTTTTTTACTTTATACTCGTTTTTTTTTTCTACATGCCGACAATTGTTATTTTACGTGCGAATTGTCGGGCGAGAGTGAAAACATTAGTTGGGCAGCGAGGTCCCCTCATAGGCGTGCGTGACGTGCCTCATCAAGCGTAACCACGCTGCTGTCATTTGATTGGAGGGTTGCAGCAGATAACTCCTCCCACTAATCCAGCGTGTCCTCCTCAGTCATGCAATTTTACATCTCTAAAATAGAAGAGGTTTTCACTTATTCATATGGGGGGGGGGGGTGCCTGGAAAAGCCCTGTGAGCGGGGTTCTAAAGAGGGGGGGTTAGGCAAAAAACCACACAAGGCTTAAGGTGTCATCATAAGCAGCGAGCCCTGCAGCGACAGTGGATATATGCACAACAACACGCTCTAATAATGGACTCCATCCTCTCAGACGCCAAGCCTGCACAGCCAGACCCAGGCGTCTAAATCCGGGGAGGCTGAGGCGCACCAGGGATTGGTTGCGAGGCGCTGATGCGTTCAGGCGCTCGCTGGAAGTTGAGAGCGGAGGTTAGGAAGACGTGGACTCACCATGTCAGCTTCCGGTCTGTGGGGGAAGTCACTGGAGCTCCGTCTTTTGTGTTAACATCCAGCGAGGTTGCAGACGCTCTGCCTCAACCATCCAGCATCCAGCGCCTTTTCCCCCTCCCGCCCTCTCTCTCTCCCTCTCGCTTGCCCCGTGCACGCCCCCTCTCTCTCGCTCCAATAATTTCCTGTCCAGTGTGGGCAGGACTCGGGAGAGGCAGATGTCGTCTCGCTGCTGCCGGTGCGGCAAAGTGGAGGCACGTCGAAAAAGACGCTCGCCTCGGTCTTTGCGCGAGGAGCTCGGAGAGGGTCTGGGCGGAAACTCAGTCACCAGAATATGACTGTTAAATAAACAGTTTGCTTAATTAATTAGTTCATTTCACACTGCACTGTCAATGACTTCACTATCATGCCCTGCAGGCTACTCCACTCCAGCTTCAACAGCATGAAGAAACAGAAGCTCCAGAAGTTTTGTTGAGGATTGATGTTCCTTCTTTTGTCCTCAGTTTTGATTTCAACACACTTCTTCCTTCATTTAGGTTTGTAATACTGAACATATAAACATAAAATAAACACAACACAAGTATAAAATCCATTGTGTATTTTACATAAATAATGTCCATTGTGTATTTTATATAAATAATGTCCATTGTGTATTTTATATAAATAATGTCCATTGTGTATTTTATGTAAATAATGTCCGTTGTGTATTTGATATAAATATTGTCCATTGTGTATTTTAAATAATGTCCATTGAATTTTACACAAATAATGTCCATTGTGTATTTTATACAAATAATGTACATTGTGTATTTTATACAAATAATGTCCATTGTGTATTTTACATAAATAATGTCCATTGTGTATTTTATACAAATAGTGCCATTCTGTATTTTATATAAATAATGTCCATTGTGTATTTTATATAAATATTGTCCATTGTGTATTTTATATAAATAATGTCCATTGTGTATTTTATATAAATAATGCCCATTGTGTATTTTATATAAATAATGTCCATTGTGTATTTTATATAAATAATGTCCATTGTGTATTTTATATAAATAATGTCCATTGTGTATTCTACATAAAAAATGTCCATTGTGTATTTTATATAAATAATGTCCATTGTGTATTTTACATAAATAATGTCCATTGTGTATTTTATATAAATAATGTCCGCTGTGTATTTGAAATAAATAATGTCCGCTGTGTATTTGAAATAAATAATGTCCATTGTGTATTTTAAATAACGTCCATTGTATTTTACACAAATAATGTCCATTGTGTATTTTATATAAATAGTGTCCACTGTGTATTTTATATAAATAATGTCCATTATGTATTTGATATAAATAATGTCCATTGTGTATTTTACACAAATAATGTCCATTGTGTATTTTATACAAATAATGCCCATTGTGTATTTTATATAAATAATGTCCATTGTGTATTTTATACAAATAATGCCCATTGTGTATTTTATATAAATAATGCCCATTGTGTGTTGTATATAAATAATGTCCATTGTGTATTTTATATAAATAATGTCCATTGTTTATTTTATATAAATAATGCCCATTGTGTATTTTATATAAATAATGTCCGTTGTGTATTTTATATAAATAATGTCCATTGTGTATTCTATATAAATAATGTCCATTGTGTATTTTATACAAATAATGCCCATTGTGTATTTTTTATAAATAATGTCCATTGTGTATTTTATATAAATAATGTCCATTATGTATTTTACATAAATAATGTCCATTGTGTATTTTATATAAATAATGTCCGTTGTGTATTTGATATAAATAATGTCCATTGTGTATTTTAAATAACATCCATTGTATTTTACACAAATAATGTCCATTGTGTATTTTATATAAACAGTGTCCACTGTGTATTTTAAATAAATAATGTCCATTCTGTATTTGATATAAATAATGTCCATTTTGTATTTGATATAAATAATGTCCATTGTATATTTTATATAAATAATATCCATTGTGTATTTTACACAAATAATGTCCATTGTGTATTTTATACAAATAATGCCCATTGTGTATTTTATATAAATAATGTCCATTGTGTATTCTACATAAATAATGTCCATTGTGTCCATCCATCCATTTTCTACCGCTTATTCCCTTCGGGGTCGCGGGGGGCGCTGGAGCCTATCTCAGCTACAATCGGGCGGAAGGCGGGGTACACCCTGGACAAGTCGCCACCTCATCGCAGGGCAATGTCCATTTTGTATTTTATATAAATAATGTCCATTGTGTATTTTACATAAATAATGTCCATTGTTTATTTTATATAAATAATGTCCATTGTTTATTTTCTATAAATAATGTCCATTGTGTATTTGATATAAAGAATGTCCATTGTGTATTCTATATAAATACTGTAAATTGTGTATTTTATATAAATAATGTCCATTGTGTATTTTACACAAATAATGTCCATTGTGTATTTTATATAAATAATGTCCATTGTGTATTTGATATAAATAATGTCCATTGTGTATTTTAAATAATGTCCATTGTGTATTTTTCACAAATAATGTCCATTGTGTATTTTACACAAATAATGTCCATTGTGTATTTTATATAAACAATGTCCATTGTGTATTTTATATAAATAATGTCCATTGTGTATTTCATATAACTAATGTCCATTCTGTATTTTATATAAATACTGTTATTTGTGTATTTCACATAAATAATGTCCATTGTGTATTTTACATCAACAAAATAAAAAGTTTAGTGCTAATAAATTCACACAATAAAGTGCAAATGTTTACACACACAGAAATTAAACAACATTCACACATCAAACATTGCACACAACGTATGTGACTCATGACAATTAAAGCTAAGGTGTTGCGTCATCGCCCTCCACTGGTCAAATGTAGAATTACACGCACTAAACAACTTTCATCTCCAGAGTTCTTCAGACAAAAGAATACAAAAAACTTCACCAAGTCAGCAATTTCAGTACATAACAAACTGGATGTTTTGATGCACAGTATTTACTTAGACACTTAGTGACTGAGTTGGCAGTTTTCTTTTACTGTAAAATCTATAGATTACGTTAAAAAAGTATTTTTAAAAAAAAAATCAATTAAAAAAAAAAAAAAAAAAAAAAAAAAATATATATATATATATATATATATATATATATATATATATATATATATACATATTTATATATATATACACACACACACACACACACACACACAC
>NC_084563.2:29027098-29062098 GCF_033978685.3 Nerophis lumbriciformis | reverse complement strand
CATGATGTAAGTGTCTATATTAGCCTACTATCAAAATGACTTTAAAAGTCTTATATAAGTGTTATAATGAAGACAACACGTGATGTAAGTGTCTATATTAGCCTACTATCAAAATGACTTTAAAAGTCTTATATAAGTGTTAAAATGAAGACATCACATGATGTACGTGTCTATATTAGCCTACTATCAAAATGACTTTAAAAGTCTTATATAAGTGTTATAATGAATGCAACACATGATGTAAGTGTCTATATTAGCCTACTATCAAAATGACTTTAAAAGTCTTATATAAGTGTTATAATGAATGCAACACATGATGTAAGTGTCTATATTAGCCTACTATCAAAATGACTTTAAACGTCTTATATAAGTGTTATAATGAATGCAACACATGATGTAAGTGTCTATATTAGTTATATTAGCCTACTATCAAAATGACTTTAAAAGTCTTATATAAGTCTTATAATGAATGCAACACATGATGTAAGTGTCTATATTAGCCTCCTATCAAAATGACTTTAAAAGTCTTATATAAGTGTTATAATGAAGACAACACATGATGTAAGTGTCTATACTAGTTATATTAGCCTACTATCAAAATGTCTTTAAAAGTCTTATATAAGTGTTATAATGAAGACAACACATGATGTACCGGTAAGTGTCTATATTAGCCTACTATCAAAATGACTTTAAAAGTCTTGTATAAGTGTTATAATGAAGACAACACATGATGTAAGTGTCTATATTAGTTATATTAGCCTACTATCAAAATGACTTTAAAAGTCTTATACAAGTGTTATAATGAAGACATCACATGATGTACGTGTCTATATTAGCCTACTATCAAAATTACTTTAAAAGTCTTGTATAAGTGTTATAATGAAGACAACACATGATGCAAGTGTCTATATTAGCTATATTAGCCTACTATCAAAATGACTTTAAAAGTCTTATATAAAAGTTTATAATGAAGACAACACATGATGTAAGTGTCTATATTAGCTATATTGATAGAATGTTGAAATGTAATATTTATTCTACATATTTTTACAACATTGGAAAACATTAGATTGTGACCAATCTAAGTCTAAGACTAGATGTGACCAAACTGAGTCTAAGATTTGGTCTGATCAATCTAACTCTAAGATTAGATTTGACCAATCTAAATCCAAAACTAGACGTAAACCAATCTAAGTCTGAGACGAAATGTGACCAATCTAGGTCTTAGACTAGATGAGACCAATCTAAATCCAAGACTAGATCTGACCAATCGAAGTCCAAGACTAGACGTAAACCAATCTAACTTTGAGGTTAGATCTGACCAATCTAAGTCTAAGACTAGATGTGACCAATCTAAGTCTGAGACGAAATGTGACCAATCTAAATCCAAGACTAGATCTGACCAATCTAAATCCAAGACTAGACGTAAACCAATCTAAGTGTGAGGTTAGATCTGGCCAATCTAAGTCTAAGACTAGATGTGACAAAACTAAGTCCGAGACTAGACGTAAACAAATCTAAATTTGAGATTAGATCTGACCAATCTAAGTGTGAGACTAGATCTGACCAATCTAAATCTGAGACTAGATGTGACCAATCTAAATCCGAGACAAGACGTAAACCAATCAAAATCTGAGATTAGATCCGACTAATCTGAATCTAAGACTAGATCTAACCAATCTAAGTATAAGACTAGATGAGCCCAATCTAAGTCTAAGGCTAGATTTTACCAATCTAAGTCTAAAACTAGATGAGCGCAATCTTTGTCTGGGACTCGATGTAAACCAATATAAATCTGAGATTAGATCTGGCCAATCGAAGTCTAAGACGAGGTCTGATGAGACTAAATCTAAGACTAGATCTGAGCAATCTAAGTCTAAAACTAAAGTAGACCAATCTACATCTAAGATTAGATCTGACAAATGTAAGTCTAAGACTAGATCTGACCAATCCAAGTCTAAAACTAGATCTGACAAATTTAAGTCTAAGACTCGATGTGACCAATCTAAGTCTAAGACTAGATGTGACCTATCTAAGTGTAAGACTAGATGTGACCAATCTAAGTCTAAGACTAGATGTGACCAATCTAAGTCTAAGACTAGATGTGACCAATCTAAGTGTAAGACTAGATGTGACCAATCTAAGTCCAAGAACAAGAACTGATGAAGTCTACTAGGATGAGAAGATAAACATCTTCTCAGACAAACCCAACAGTCCAGTTGTGATACATAGATTGTCCTGGGACTACAAAAACCAGACCAATGAGAACATCATAACGTCCATTGAGGACACCAAGGTCATGTTCTCTGTATTTTGTTTAACTGACCCAAAGAAGACGGACGGACTACACATGTACTTTGTGGAGGACATCCTGTGCCTGAACATCACCGTGCGGTAGATCATCCTCTCACAATATACCATCTTTGGTCACGCTCAGCGGACTACAATCCAACAACCAAGTCCACTTTCACTACAAACATGATCCCATCCAAAACTGCTTCAAACATATACAAATATAAAGGTGGTCTCCTTAGTAACAGAGCAGTACACACACACACACACACACACACACACACACACACACACACACACACACACACACACACACACACACACACACACACACACACACACGGACAGAGGTCCTCGAAAGATAATAAGTCAGCACATTAGAGATAAGGGCCGTGCTATCAAGATAACTCCAGCAGCTGGGATGGGATGCAGCTCCGTAGTTGATGGCCCTGGTGTCGGAGCACCCACAATGCACTGCAAGGCACAGAAGACCTCCACCAGACGCGTCCTGCTCATCAAATGTTGCTTCTTCTGCCAAGGAAATCTCAGCTAATAGCAGCTCTCCGTCACGTAATCAAACGCCTCACGGGCGAATGTTTACTTGTCATGACTTTTAGACGATAGACGGACTACGAAGTGGTTGAATGACACCTGTGTCATGGCCTGAGGGGGTCTGTATCGCTTTGAGTGGAACTCAGGGACTTGGAGGAGGACCCTGCCGCGCAAAAAAACTACAAATGTGCTGACTTGCTTTACGACGTACGTCACTCCCCTGTCTCCATTCGTTAAAAAGACGGAAGAAGTCGATGCAAACAACCAAAGAAAAACGAAAAGTGTTGTCTGAGGAATCAAAAAAAGAAAACAAGGGGCTACCCGGAAAAAAGGACAGTCAAGGATCAACATTGCCTCGGCTTTCACTCGCTGGCGTGAGCTCAAAAACGAGAAATTTCAGTCCGATGCTGCCTTGATTCTGTTCCTGCTAGACTAGAAAAAACTACAAATGTGCTAACTTGCTTTACGACGTACGTCAATCCCCCTTTCCTCATTCGTTAAAAAGACGAAAGTCGATGCAAACGCCTACGTGCAGTTACTGCTATCCTGGCCGAAGCTCCAAAACAACCAAAGAAACGAAAAGTGTTGTCTGAGGAGACAAAAAAAGAAAAAAAGGGGGCTACCCGGATAAAAGGGCAGTGAAGGATCAACATTGCCTCGGCTTTCACTCGCTGGCGTGAGCTCAAAGACGAGGAATTTCAGTCCGATGCTGCCTTGGCTCTGTTCCTGCTAGACTACAAAAAACTACAAATGTGCTGACTTGTTTTACGACGTACGTCAATCCCCCTTTCCTCATTCGTTAAAAAGACGAAAGTCGATGCAAACGCCTACGTGCAGTTACTGCTATCCTGGCCGAAGCTCCAAAACAACCAAAGAAACGAAAAGTTTTGTTTGAGGAGACAAAAAAAGAAAAAAAGGGGGCTACCCGGATAAAAGGGCAGTGAAGGATCAACATTGCCTCGGCTTTCACTCGCTGGCGTGAGCTAAAAGACGAGGAATTTCAGTCCGATGCTGCCTTGGTTCTGTTCCTGCTGAACTAGAAAAAAACTACACATGTGCTGACTTGCTTTACGACGTACGTCAATCCCCTTTTCCTCATTCGTTAAAAAGACGTAAGTCGATGCAAATGCCTACGCGCAGTTATTGCTATCCTGGCCGAAGCTCCAAAACAACCAAAGAAACAAAAAGTTTTGTCTGAGGAGACAAAAAAAAGAAAAAAAGGGGGCTACCCGGATAAAAGGGCAGTGAAGGATCAACATTGCCTCGGCTTTCACTCGCTGGCGTGAGCTAAAAGACGAGGAATTTCAGTCCGATGCTGCCTTGGTTCTGTTCCTGCTGAACTACAAAAAACTACAAATGTGCTGACTTGCTTTACGACGTACGTCAATCCCCCTTTCCTCATTCGTTAAAAAGACGAAAGTCGATGCAAACGCCTACGTGCAGTTACTGCTATCGTTGCCGAAGCTCCAAAACAACCAAAGAAACGAAAAGTTTTGTCTGAGGAGACAAAAAAAGAAAAAAAGGGGACTACCCGTATAAAAGGGCAGTGAAGGATCAACATTGCCTCGGCTTTCACTCGCTGGCGTGAGCGAAAAGACGAGGAATTTCAGTCTAATGCTGCCTTGGTTCTGTTCCTGCTAAACTACAAAAAACTACAAATGAGCTGACTTGCTTTACGACATACGTCAATCCCCCTTTCCTCATTCGTTAAAAAGACAAAAGTCGATGCAAACGCCTACGTGTAGTTACTGCTATCCTGGCCGAAGTGCCAAAACAACCAAAGAAACGAAAAGTTTTGTCTGAGGAGACAAAAAAAGAAAAAAAGGGGGCTACCCGGATAAAAGGGCAGTGAAGGATCAACATTGCCTCGGCTTTCACTCGCTGGCGTGAGCTCAAAGACGAGGAATTTCAGTCCGATGCTGCCTTAGTTCTGTTCCTGCTAGACTACAAAAAACTACAAATGTGCTGACTTGCTTTACGACGTACGTCAATCCCCCTTTCCTCATTCGTTAAAAAGACGAAAGTCGATGCAAACGCCCACGTGCAGTTACTGCTATCCTGGCCGAAGTGCCAAAACAACCAAAGAAACAAAAAGTTGTGTCCAAGGGACAAAAAAAAAGATAAAAGGGAGGTTAGCGGATCAAAGGACAGGAGGAAAGTGGGCCTGACTGGTCAAATCATGGCATGATAACTTAAAAATAAAGACATCTTTAGATTGTTTACTTTGTCTTACTTTGGCCAAAATAGAACAAGAAGAAACTTCTCTTGTTTTCTTATTTTTATTTGACTTTATTCAATGTTTAGGTAGAATTTTATTAAGCAAAACCAGTTTTATTTTAAGTAAGATAAAAATGTATCCAAGCTGTTTATCTATTTTATGGAGTAATGTATTTCATCATAGCACTGATATCTGATGTTATTAAAAAAGTTTTGATTTTGAATCGAGAATCGTTTTGAATCAAATCGTTATCCCCAAGAATCGAACCAAATCAAAGAGTATATAAAATAATGTACATTTTTGAAAACGATGAATTAATTTAGAATCGGAATGAATAAAAATTGCAGTTTTTTTGTGCACCACTAATACTTTATATTGACCTAGTGTACGTTGTGTTGGTTTTAGTGTACTACCTTTGTGGTACTTAGCGTATCAAATATAGTTATTTATAGGACTGGCACCCAATATCATTAAAAAAAAGTATTGATTTGAATCAAGAATCGATCCTGAATCGAATCGCTATCCCCAAGAATCCAATCAAATCGAATCGAATCATGCGGTGCCCAAAGAGTCACGGCCCTACGGTAAACGTCTTTTTACAATCGTATTCTTGTTAAAAAAAAAAACGACAAACAATAAAAAATAAAATGTTTTGAAAAATGATGATTCAATTTAGAACCGGAATCAATAAAAATGGCAGTTTATTTGTGCACCACTAATATATTGTCAAGACTTGGTCCTTGGGGTTTGTTTTTCCGGAAGGCAACGGAAAATTGGCGCGGGCAAGACGTGAGTGTGAGTACATGTTTAATATTTAAACTCAAAAAGGTATAAACAAAAGGCACTCACAGCGGAGGTAAAACAACTTGGCTATGAAAACAAAAGGCGCGCACAAAGGCGGAAAACTATGAACAAGAAACAAAAACTTACTTAGCATGGAAATGTGAACATGACATGAAGAAGAGTGATCATAAAGTGTGCAGAGCATAAATGTGATGTCGCCAGCCTGACCAACAGAAAATGAAAAGCTTAAATAACACAGACATGATTAACAACAGGTGCGTGACTCAAAACGTGAAACAGGTGCGTGACATGACAGGTGAAAACTAATGGGTTGCTATGGAAACAAAACAAGGGAGTGAACAACCAGGAACTAAGAAAGTGTCCAAAACACAAACAGCACATGGCCAAACAAAAACATGATCAACACAGACATGACATATATTGAGCTAGTGTACTTTGTAGTGTACTACTTTTAGTGTACAAAGTGTGCATACTTCATGATTCTCTACCAGGACCTGGCTGTTTGGACTTGAGAAGGAATTCCTTCGCAAGGATTATCCAAGTCCGAAGAATGAAAGAACATTGGAATTTGGCCGAATGCTAACTGCTGGAATGCTAACTGGCCGAATGCTAACTGGCTGAAAGACAACCAACGCACGGCCGGGAGGATTGAAGCAAAGGTCCACGCAAGGAACCAAGACCTTGAAAGTCCGAGGAGTGACTTGTGAGGAGGGGGCGGAGCAAGGGGCCGTTAAAGCCCAGACGTTTGACGTTGGTCCAACTTTAGTCCGAGGAACAGTAACGCAGCAAAGAGAAGGAGCATGTGCTTTCAGGGGGTAGCAGGAATGTCAACACTCAGAATTAGGAAAGACATGAAAACATACTTGCCAACCCTCCCGAATTTTCCGGGAGACTCCCGAAATTCAGTGCCTCTCCCAAAAACCTCCCGGGACAAATATTCTCCCGATTTTCAGCCGGAGCTGGAGGCCACGCCCCCTCCAGCTCCATGCGGACCTGAGTGAGGACAGCCTTTTTTCATGACGGGAGGACAACAAAGTGACAAGAACTAAATCATCCAAACTATAAATTGTATTATTATGTTTATTTTACCTAAAAATAAATATATTTATTAATTAAAAAAAACAAAAACTAAATACATTTTTACTATATTTTGCTAAAAACATCAAAATTAATTTTATTTTTATTTGTATTTTTTCGTGACTCCTTATTACATCCAGCCATAGAATTATACATTAAAATAAACATATTTGAAATAATTGATTTTAAATTATCATAATAATTCATTTAAAATGCGTGCGTGACTGCTCGCTGACTGCTCGCTGTTTCGAAAAAGCTAAGTATCGTTCTATTTGTGTGCTTTTAAATTGTTCTGCAGCTTTCTTTATTACTTTCTCAACATATTTAGTAGTACTATTTAACTTGCAAATCACCCGATCTCTGTCTTTCCACCCCTCCCGCAGCTAGCTAGCAGCTAGCTGCTAAGCTAACGAAGCTAGCGCGGAGAAAGGCGTCGCCGGGCGCCGGTCAGAAGGAGTCTACTCCTGCACACCGTGACCAGGACTTCTCGGAAGACAGCAGGAACTTCACTCGGTGACAGAAAACACCGTGAGTATGGCTTCCTGCGCGTCTTGCACCTTACTCACGGAGAGGCTGGCCCTGCTAGAGGGCCGTGTCCGCCAGTTAGAGCAGAGTAATCTCGTAACTTTAGATGTTGCGGACACATCTGCTAGCGTTAGCTGTAGCGAGCTAACTAGCCCAGCCTGTAGCAGTCCTAAGCGGCCTACAAGCTACGGTGTACCGGTTGAGACGCATAATAGATTTAGCTCTTTAGCTAGTCCTACACCCCAGTCTACCGGGCACCACACCTTAGTCATAGGGGACTCCATCACCCGAAACATAAAGCTTAGCAAACCAGCCACAATTAAGTGCATCCCGGGGGCCCGAGCACCTGACATTGAGGCTAATCTTAGGGAGCTAACTCGCAACAGGCCTAGTAAACACGTACGACAGGCTAATCGCACCACTAGTTATGCGAATATAGTTGTACACGTTGGCTCCAATGACACTAGAATGAGACAGTCAGAGATTACAAAGAGAAACATAGCCAGGACTTGTGATCTCGCTAGAAAGATGTCCAGGCATCGAGTAATTGTCTCTGGCCCCCTGCCTGCGAGAGGCAATGATGAGAGATATAGCAGATTAGTCTCGCTTAACAAGTGGCTGGCTAGCTTCTGTAGACAACAGGGACTAACGTTTATTGATAATTGGCCCTCTTTCTGGGGCAAACCAGGCTTGCTGATGAGGGACGGCCTTCACCCTAACCAGGAAGGCGCCATCATCCTGTCTAAGAATATAGACTACTGTTTAAGTCACATTTGACTAACTACACTAGACCAAGCCCGGTCACAGGCAATTACAGAGCCTGCTAGTCCGGGTGAGGAGTCAGTTAAGCTAGAACTAGCCAGCACCAGGCTGGATAATTCCTGTACGCATAGCAATTTTCTTAGAATAACACACAACTCACATAATGTGTTTTCTGTTGTGAATGTGTCCGGGGTAGATATGCATTCTACTGAGGTGGCAAATCATGATGCGTTCAGTCGATCGCAGCATCAAGTAAACAATCTGAAAATTCCCGTCGTATCAATTCCTAGATATGGTCAAAACTATTTAAAGTGCACTACGTATAATAAACGCAACATTATTAATATTTCTACTACGGATAATTTAAACAAAAACTCGTCAAAACAGCCCAATACTTATAATATGGGCTTTTTAAACATAAGATCATTGTCTCCCAAAACGTTATTAGTTAATGAGGTCATTAGAGACAACAATCTTAACGTCATTGGTCTTAGCGAAACCTGGCTCAAACCAGACGAATTTTTTGCGCTAAATGAGGCATCTCCTCCTAACTATACGAATGCGCATATTGCCCGTCCCCTTAAAAGGGGTGGGGGGGTCGCACTAATATACAATGAAAACTTTAACCTTACCCCTAACCTAAATAATAAATACAAATCGTTTGAGGTGCTTACTATGAGGTCTGTCGCACCGCTGCCTCTCGATATGGCTGTTATCTACCGCCCCCCAGGGCCCTACTCGGACTTTATTAATGAATTCTCAGAGTTCGTTGCTGATCTAGTGACGCACGCAGACAATATAATCATAATGGGGGACTTTAATATCCATATGAATAACCCATCGGACCCTCAGTGCGTGGCGCTCCAGACTATAATTGATAGCTGTGGTCTTACACAAATAATAAATGAACCTACGCATCGCAACGGCAATACGATAGATCTAGTGCTGGTCAGGGGTGTCACCACCTCCAAAGTTATGGTACTCCCGTGTACTAAAGTAATGTCCGATCATTACCTTATAAAATTCGAAGTTCTGACTCATTGTCAACAAACTAATAATAATAATAACTGCTATAGCAGCCGCAACATTAATGCCGCCACAACGATGACTCTTGCTGACCTACTGCCTTCGGTAATGGCACCATTCCCAAATTATGTCGGCTCTATTGATAACCTCACTAACAACTTTGACAATGCCCTGCGCAAAACCATTGATAGTATAGCACCGCTAAAACAAAAAAGGGCCCCTAAAAGGCGCACCCCATGGTTTACAGAGGAAACCAGAGCTCATAAATTATCATGTAGAAAGTTGGAACGCAAATGGCGCGCGACCAAGCTTGAGGTTTTCCATCAAGCATGGAGTGATAGTTTAATATCGTATAAACGCATGCTTACCTTAGCTAAAGCTAAATATTACTCAAATCTCATCCGCCTCAACAAAAACGACCCTAAATTTTTGTTTAGTACAGTAGCATCGCTAACCCAACAAGGGACTCCTCCCAATAGCTCCACCTACTCGGCAGAGGACTTTATGAATTTCTTTAATAAGAAAATTGAACTCATTAGAAAGGAGATTAAAGACAACGCATCCCAGCTACAACTGGGTTCTATGAACACAGATACAACTGTATCTACGACGGATACTGCAATACAAAATAGTCTCTCTCTTTTTGATGAAATAACATTAGAGGAACTATTACAGCGTGTAAGTGGGATAAAACAAACAACATGTTTACTTGACCCACTTCCTGGGAAACTTATCAAGGAGCTTTTTGTATTATTAGGTCCATCAGTGCTAAATATTATAAACTTATCACTTTCCTCTGGCACTGTTCCCCTAGCATTCAAGAAAGCGGTTATTCATCCTCTGCTCAAAAGACCTAACCTCGATCCTGACCTCATGGTAAACTACCGACCGGTGTCCCACCTTCCCTTTATTTCGAAAATCCTCGAAAAAATTGTCGCACAGCAGCTAAATGAACACTTAGTGTCTAACAATCTCTGTGAACCTTTTCAATCCGGTTTCAGGGCAAATCACTCTACGGAGACAGCCCTCGCAAAAATGACTAATGATCTACTGCTAACGATGGATTCTGATGCGTCATCTATGTTGCTGCTTCTTGATCTTAGCGCTGCTTTCGATACCATCCATCCATCCATCCATCCATGGATGGATGGATGGATGGATGGATGGCTTTCGATACCGTCGATCATAATATTTTATTAGAGCGTATCAAAACACGTATTGGTATGTCAGACTTAGCTTTGTCGTGGTTTAACTCTTATCTTACTGACAGGATGCAATGCGTCTCCCATAACAATGTGACCTCGGACTATGTTAAGGTAACGTGCGGAGTTCCTCAGGGTTCGGTTCTTGGCCCTGCACTCTTTAGTATTTACATGCTGCCGCTAGGCGACATCATACGCAAATACGGTGTTAGCTTTCATTGTTATGCTGATGACACCCAACTCTACATGCCCCTAAAGCTGACCAACACGCCGGATTGTAGTCAGCTGGAGGCGTGTCTTAATGAAATTAAACAATGGATGTCCGCTAACTTCTTGCAACTCAACGCCAAGAAAACGGAAATGCTGATTATCGGTCCTGCTAAACACCGACATTTATTTAATAATACCACCTTAACATTTGACAACTAAACAATTACACAAGGCGAATCAGTAAAGAATCTGGGTATTATCTTCGACCCAACTCTCTCGTTTGAATCACACATTAAGAGTGTTACTAAAACGGCCTTCTTTCATCTCCGTAATATCGCTAAAATTCGTTCTATTTTATCCACTAGCGACGCTGAGATCATTATTCATGCGTTCGTTACGTCTCGTCTCGACTACTGTAACGTATTATTTTCGGGTCTCCCTATGTCTAGCATTAAAAAATTACAGTTGGTACAAAATGCGGCTGCTAGACTTTTGACAAGAACAAGAAAGTTTGATCATATCACGCCTATACTGGCTCACCTGCACTGGCTTCCTGTGCACTTAAGATGTGACTTTAAGGTTTTACTACTTACGTATAAAATACTACACGGTCTAGCTCCGTCCTATCTTGTCGATTGCATTGTACCATATGTCCCGGCAAGAAATCTGCGTTCAAAGAACTCCGGCTTATTAGTGATTCCCAGAGCCCAAAAAAAGTCTGCGGGCTATAGAGCGTTTTCTATTCGGGCTCCAGTACTATGGAATGCCCTCCCGGTAACAATTAGAGATGCTACCTCAGTAGAAGCATTTAAGTCCCATCTTAAAACTCATTTGTATACTCTAGCCTTTAAATAGCCCCCCTGTTAGACCAGTTGATCTGCCGTTTCTTTTCTTTTCTCCTCTGCTCCCCTTTTCCTTGAGGGGGGGGGGGGGGGGGGCACAGGTCCGGTGGCCATGGATGAAGTGCTGGCTGTCCAGAGTCGGGACCCGGGGTGGACCGCTCGCCTGTGCATCGGCTGGGAACATCTCTGCGCTGCTGACCCGTCTCCGCTCGGGATGGTGTCCTGCTGGCCCCACTATGGACTGGACTCTTACTATTATGTTGGATCCACTATGGACTGGACTCTCACAATATTATGTCAGACCCACTCGACATCCATTGCTTTCGGTCTCCCCTAGAGGGGGGGGGTTACCCACATATGCGGTCCTCTCCAAGGTTTCTCATAGTCATTCACATCGACGTCCCACTGGGGTGAGTTTTTCCTTGCCCGTATGTGGGCTTTGTACCGAGGATATTGTTGTGGCTTGTGCAGCCCTTTGAGACACTTGTGATTTAGGGCTATATAAATAAAGATTGATTGATAAATAAAGATTGAAAATGACCATATTTAATTATTAAAATAATTGCTTGTTTATCAACAACTTTAGCATTTTATTCATTACATTTTGAAACTCTCAGAAGCCAAGTTATGTTATATTCCTTAATATTTATTTATGCAAGTTTGAAGTATCAATTATCTAAACACAGTTTTGTTTGCATATTTCCATATATATATATATATATATATATATATATATATATATATATATATATATATATATATATACATACATATATATATATATACATACATATATATATATATATATATATATATATATATATATATATATATATATATATATATATATATATATATATATGTATGAAATACTGGAATTGGTGAATTCTAGCTGTCAATATACTCCTCCCCTCTTAACCACGCCCCGCCCCACCCCCGACCTCCTCCCACCCCCCACCTCCCGAAATCGGAGGTCTCAAGGTTGGCAAGTATGCATGAAAATAATAATCAGAACTAGAAAAGTTCCGCGGAAATTTTGATGGGCCTGCTATCTGTGACCCGGACCTCTGGCCGGGTGTCGTCGGAAGCCGCCATACTTACTCTAAATCACTAATCCTTGCCTCCATGGTGACAAATAAAGTACGTTTCTTACAAGTACCATTATCAGGAATATTACGAGGAATAGCTAAACATGCTTCACTACACACCGTAGGAGGATACGATAGCTCACCGCTAACAGCAAGCTAGCACTCCTCAATGTAAACAAATGCCACTGTAATGATACCAAGTACAAGAGCGTATCTAGTCGATACTACTATGATTACATCGATATTTTTTATTGTCACAAAACATTAACAAAAAAAGTATTATGTTTATAAAGTCAGTAAATATGTGCCTGGACACATGACGACTTTGAATATGACCAATGTATGATCCTGTAACTACTTGGTATCACATCCATACCTAAATGTGTGGTATCATCCAAAACTAATGAAGAAGAGAAGAATAAGTGATTATTACATTTTAACAGAAGTGTAGATAGAACATGTTAAAAAAGAAAATAAGTAGATATTAACAGTAAATGAACAAGTAGATTAATAATCCACTTTTTACAGTTTGTCCCTCATAATGTGTACAAAATAATAGGTGTATAAATGACACAATATGTTACTGCATACGACTAATTAGGAGTCTTTGTTTGTTTACTTACTACTAAAAGACAAGTTGTCTAGTATTTTATTTAAGGACTAAATTACAATAATAAATAGAGATGTCCGATATTATCGGCCGATAAATGCTTTAAAAATGTAATATCGGAAATTATCGTTTTTTTTATTATTGGTATAGTTTTATTTTTTAATTTTTTTTAATTTTTTAATTAAATCAACATAAAAAACACAAGATACTTACAATTAGTGCACCAACCCAAAAAACCTCCCTCATTCACACAAAAGGGTTGTTTCTTTCTGTTATTAATATTCTGGTTATATATATATATATATATATATATATATATATATATATATATATATATATATATATATATATATATATGTATATATATATATATATATATATATATATATATATATACATATATATATACATATATACATATATATATATACATATATATATATATATATATATATATATATATATATATATATATATATATATATATATTATATATCAATATATATCAAGCAAGGGATACAGTCCGTAAGCACACATGATTGTGCATGCTGCTGGTCCACTAATAGTACTAACCTTTAACACTTCTTTTTACTCATTTTCATTAATTACTAGTTTATATGTAACTGTTTTTATATTTTTTTACTTTTTTTTTTTTTTTTTTTTAATGTCCTTTCCAGCTTCTCAGGCAAATCATATAGTTGATGTAGATGCCCATGTCGGCTGTTCAGATTTACTTTACAAAAGAGAAGTGTAGGATACTTCTCTTGTTGCCTTATTTGTATTTGACTTTATTAAATGTATTTATATTATCATTTAGTGCAGCCGGGCCGGAGCAGGAGGGGATAGAAAGAGAAAAAAAAAGAAGACAGAGGGGGAAATTGTGGGGACAAGAGGGGGATTAGACAGAGAGACAAAAACAACAACAGCAAACAACAACAACAACAACAACAATAGAGCAACATCAGCAAATATGACATGTACAAATATGATGGTAAAAGTAATAGCAAAGAAGCAGTTAGCGAAAAATAAAAAATAATACAGAAATAACAATGAGCATTATTACACTACAAATGGATCAATACAAATACCAATAGAAATAGCGCTATTGATAATGAACAATACCAATAATTTACCTTTATTATCAACAATACAGTTGTTTAAATGCAACAATACATATACGTAATGATAACTTGAGATACGAAAGAATGCAGAAAAATGGAGGGGGAGAAAGAGAAGCAACCTACATTAACCTTGTAGATTGTTATAGTCACAATAGGTTAAGCTTTGTCAGTGTGCCATGTGTTACACCCAGTTTACCCTAGGGCAACAACGTTAATATATGTTTGATGAAACGTGATTATGTGCATGAGTGTAAGTATGCATATGTACTTGTATATGTACAGAATGTGTATATGTGTTTGTACAATGAATGTATATGTACAGAATGTGTATATGTGTTTGTACAGTGAATGTATATGTACAGTATGTGTATGTGTATGTTTGTATATTGAATGTGCGTGTGGATGTACGAACATTAGGTAGGTAAATATGTACTGTATTTGTGTATGTATGTGGGAGCGTAGGTACCTATGTACGTATGTGAGCATATGTGAATTTGCATGTACAATACATTCGACTCCCAGAGTGCGTGGGAGCCAGAGCACGGCCCCATCACCCCCGAGAGCCCAACCCACAAACAGGAGGCGTGGTGCCCAGGGAACCAGGGACCACCGCCCCCACGCAGCCAAGCCGGCCAGCGACAGGAACCCCAGAGCCCGACCCACCGTACCGCCCACAAGGGCCAGCAGCAGGCCGCAGACAGACGCACCCGGCAGAGGACAGGGCACGAGAAAAGCAGGGGACAGCCAGACCCCAAGCCAGCGAGAGACCACACCCCACACGGGCAGAAAGGCGAGACGCCCCGCCCGAGGGACCCAGAGACTCCCCGCAACCGGACGGGAAGACCGCCCCCGCCCCACCGGCAACCGGGCCCCCACGAGCCCACCCCCCACCCCCGGAGAGCGCGGCGAGGCCATCCCCCGGCCACCCCACCCAAACCGGCCGCCGCAGGACCACCCAGGCACAGGGCCACGGGAACCACCCACCCCACCCGCAGGGACCCCAACGATGGAGATGGAACAACCAGCAACCGCCCCGCCGAGCCCCCCCCCTGAGGGAGGGGAAAATTAAAAAATAATATTAATAAAATATATTAAAAAATAAATAAATAAATAAATTAATTAATTAATTAATTTAAAAAAAAAAGAATTAAAAGAAGATCACAGACATGCTGACAAACAAGGTCACTACCCCAGCAACTGGCCGACTCGCAGCACCTCGGAATACCTTGCAGCACCAAGCTACCACAATAGACGCAGGGACTAGGCCCAACAGGCCCCAACCAAGACGGGCACCCGGAAGGGATGGACAGCGGGACCCAGGAGCTCCAGACACGCAGTTCGGATGCAGTAGCCTGAGGCGTCGACCCCCGTCTGACAGGCAGGCCCAGAGCGTACCCCCAGAAATATACATACATACATACATATATACATACACATACACACATACACGTATACATACCCACACATACACATATATACATATACATACACATATGTACACATACACATATATAAACATACATACATACACACACATATACATACATATACACAGTTCGTCAGCCCCGACAGCCATCACACGCGCGCGCTGCCATCAGTCACAACATCAGCCACACCCCTGCACCAGACCCAGCAGCCACGGGCGCCCACACCACAAACAAACGGCAACAGAAACAGCAGCCGCAATAACCCCAGACAGCCAGCACCAGCCAATCAAATCAAAGCGATCAAAAAAAAACTGCGACCAGCAACCACACGCCACCAGGGCCACGGAGACCAGCCGGCGCCAGCCCGCCGGTCAGCCCGAACGCCAACACGCAAACAAGAGACACCAACAACCCCCCCAACCAAAAGGCCCCCCACCCCAACCCAAACCCGCACAAACACACCACCGCCCAAACAACCGAGACACAGCATCCAGACCAGACACGGGGGCTGCGCCGCCACCACACCAAGTCACCAACAGAGACCCCACAGCGCAAGGTCGGGCCACACGGGCACGGACCCCATCCAACAGGAAGTGAGACCCGCGCGACGCCACACACAAATAAATAATAAGATTAAAAAAATAAAAAATAAAAAAATAAAATAAAATAAAAAATAAAATTTAAAAAATAAAATAAAATAAAAATAAGTAAATAATAAAAATAAAAATAATAAATACATTAAAAATAAAAAAATATATATAACAATAATAAATGAATAAAAGCCTGGCAGGCCACCAGACCGCAGTCCCCGCCGGCCGACGAGGCAATGAGGGGTGCGCCGAACCCCAAACCCCCCATGCATGTGTACAAGGCCCCCAGAGTGTCTACTGTGTAGTTAAAATTAGGAGGTCAGCCGTTACAGCCGACCTCCAGTCCCTATTGATGTGTGTACTGTAGCGTGAGTGAGATATGTATGCTTGTGGGAACTAATAATGCGATTAAAATTGGGGGACATCAAGGTCATGGTGGGTCCCAACCAAACCAAGCCCCCCAAATTCTAAGTGTCTAATATGCAGCTAAGATTGAGGGATGGACAAGCAGGGGACAAGACAGGAGGACTGGAGCCCCATTGGAGGCATCCTCAACCCCCCGCCATGCCTCCCCGCAGGACAATCCCCAAAGTCCTATATATGTGTGACTGTGTGCGCTATAAGTAGGAGGAGTAGAGGGCCCGGACATCCCCCCAGTCCACGCGGCCGACAACCAGGAACTACGGCCAGGAGGCCGCCACCCCCCGCCACAGCCCGTGACCCACACCAGACCACTTTAACGTGACGCCACGCGAGCCCCTCCCCCCGCCAAACAAAGCCAGCCCCCGCCCGCCCCAACCCAACCCTGCAGAGCCCATACCGGCAACCAAACGCAGAGAAACCGCACAGCCCCCACGCCCAATGCAAACACCGCATCCCGGCCTTCCACACAGCAACGTGCCCATACGAGTCCCGGCCAGGGGAAGGAGCCCCCCAACGGGGCAAGAAGCCAATGCATCCCGTCCGCCCGCCAGCCCCCAAACCAGCCGGCAAGCCAACGCCAGCCAGCCCCACAACCCCACAAGCGCACAGACACCAGCCACAGTCCCCCAGCCACTCCAACCCAACACAGCGATGCCAACCGCTGGTATCACCGCAGCAACCATCACCACCAGAATGTTTTAAATTTATTTATCTTATTTTATTTTATAAATTTTTTTTAAACGGACCTTATTTTCACCATACCTGGTTGTCCAAATTAGGCATAATAATGTGTTAATTCCACGACTTTATATATCGGTATCGGTTGATATCGGTATCGGTAATTAAAGAGTTGGACAATATTGGAATATCGGATATCGGCAAAAAGCCATTATCGGACATCCCTAATAACAAACATATGTTCCATGTACACTAACATTTTTTGTTACAATGAAGACATTTTTTGTGGTCCCCTTTATTTAGAAAGGTATCAAAACACATTTTGGTACCGGTACCAAAATATTTTGTATGTGGACCATCCTAGTTTGCACGTGCTTTAGTACAGGCGAAGCTTTAAAAGGCTTCCTGGGCTTCATTTGTCACTTGCAACGCAGCCTGCGATACACACTTTTATCATCTGTGTGTGTGTGTGTGTGTGTGTGTGTGTGTGTGTGTGTGTGTGTGTGTGTGTGTGTGTGTGTGTGACTGGGAAAAAAAGGAGAAAGGGAGTATATTAAAAAGTAGGAGGGGAATATAGGATGATGAACATGCAGGCTGCTCTTTTCACGTGGAGAAAATTGCATTTGGACGTATTGAGCTGGCTGGAGATGAAATATGAAGGTCTTCATGCGAGGACTTATTAACTCTTGAAAAAAGATGGCGTTTGCAGCTTATTAGAAGAGCACTCGCAGATATTGTAAACACCGGGCTGTGAATATTTGGGCACCACAACATTGCATTCTTGGGGGGAATGATTCAATTCAAAACGATTTTCCATTCAAAATCAACACTTTTTCCCGATAAAAACAAGTGTCGGTTGTATGACTAACTGCATTCCTCTATAAAATAGTAAGGGAGAATAGTTTTAGTTGTATTGTAAAACTTGAATGAAGACACCATACGGGTGGAATGGCAGTAAAACGGCTGGTCAAACAAAACAGAAGTCATCTTCATGGACAAGCGGGCTCTCCAATAAGCTAAACAGACTCAATAACTCCACGCTGACGTTTTGGTGAATTTACTGAGGAATTTGTGAAAGTGAAACAATACAAAAATAATGTAAGTTAATAATACTAACACAGACACTTGTAAATGTGTTAGCATATTAGCTGATGCTAACAATGCTAGCTTTATTACGGTTTAGTAAGTAAGAATTGTTTTAGTTATATTGTAAAACTTACACACTTTGTTTGGAGCAATGAATGAAGACACCATATGGGTGGAATGGCAGTAAAACAGTTGGTCAAACAAAACAGAAGTCATCGTCATGGACAAGCTAGCCATCCAATCAGCTAAACAGACTCAATAACTCCACGGTGACGTGTTGGTGAATTTACTGAGGAATTTGTGAAAGTGAAACAATGCAAAAAGAATGTAAGTTAATAATACTAACGTGTTAGCATATTAGCTAATGCTAACAATGCTAGCTTGATTACAGTACAATAGCATGTACAAATATGCATGAAAACACTCCTATAGACATCACACATGGGACACTTTAGTAAGTAAGAATAGTTTTAGTTATATTGTAAAACTTACAAACGTTGCTTGGAGCGGTGAATGAAGAATCCATACCAGTAGAATGGTAGTAAAACAGCTGATCAAACAAAACAGAAGTCAAGGTCATGGACCCACTAGCTGCGCAAGCTAGCTCGCCAATCAGTTAAACAGACTCAATAACTCCACGGTGACGTGTTGGTGAATTTACTGAGGAATTTGTGAAAGTGAAACAATGCAAAAAAAATGCAAGTTAATAATACTAATGTGTTAGCATATAAGCTAATGCTAATGACGCTAGTTTGATTACATTACGATAGCACGTACAAATATGCATGACCTCTACAGACATCACACATGGGACACTTTAGTAAGTAAGAATTGTTTTAGTTGTATTGTAAAACTTACAAACGTTGCTTGGAGTGACGAATGAAGAATCCATACGAGTAGAAACACTGTGGGTGGTTGTACTTCCGGTTGAAGGCATTAACCCACAACGCCAAAGCACAAACAATAACACGTCTATTCAGTGGAGGGTTTAATGAAAACTATTGAACACCAAACATTATGGCCGTTGTCAAAGAAAAATCCATAAATTAGTCACACTATTTTATAAGCCGCAGGGTACAAAGCGTAGGAAAAAGTAGCCATTTATAGTTTGGAATAAAATAGACAAACAGCTTTGATACATCTTCATATTACTTAAAATAAAACTACTTTTGTTGAATACAATTCTTCTCTAATATTTAATAAAGTTAAATACAAATAAGACAACAAAAGAAGTATCACATACATATTGTTATGAAGGTGTCTATCACTACATTATATATATACTTGCAGTGTGTATATTGCACATATTACATATTGTTATGAAAGTGTCTATCATTACATTATATATATACTTGCAGTGTGTATATTGTACATATTACATATTATTGTGAAGGTGTCTGTTACTACATTATATATATACACTTGCAGTGTGTATATTGTACATATTACATATTGTTATGAAGGTGTCTATCACTACATTATATATATATACTTGCAGTGTGTATATTGTACATATTACATATTGTTATGAAGGTGTCTGTTACTACATTATATATATACACTTGCAGTGTGTATATTGTACATATTACATATTGTTATGAAGGTGTCTATCACTACATTATATATATATATACTTGCAGTGTGTATATTGTACATATTACATATTGTTGTGAAGGTGTCTGTTACTACATTATATAAATACTTGCAGTGTGCACATTGTACATATTACATATTGTTATGAGGGTGTCTGTTACTACATTATATATATACTTGCAGTGTGTATATTGTACATATTACATATTGTTATGAAGGTGTCTGTTACTACATTATATATATACTTGCAGTGTGTATATTGTACATATTACATATTGTTATGAAGGTGTCTGTTACTACATTATAGATATACTTGCAGTGTGTATATTGTACATATTACATATTGTTATGAAGGTGTCTGTTAATACATTATATATATACTTGCAGTGTGTATATTGTACATATTACATATTGTTGTGAAGGTGTCTGTTACTACATTATAGATATACTTGCAGTGTGTATATTGTACATATTACATATTGTTATGAAGGTGTCTGTTACTACATTATATATATACTTGCAGTGTGTATATTGTACATATTACATATTGTTATGAAGGTGTCTGTTACTACATTATATTACTGCATTTTAGTTATTTGAGAATAACATTTAATTTAAAAATGAGCTCATTATGAAAACTGTGTTATATCATTATATTATCACATTTGCAATGTACTTGTTGTCTAACAAGGTCATAGCTTTTTTTTTCAGGGAGCCGAAAGGTGCTACGTTGCGCCCTACAAAGTGTTTGTACTGCAAGTATTACAATCTTTTTTTTTTTTTTTTTTTTTTTTTTTTTTTTAGCTGTTTGATTGTTAAAATTCATCTCAGTCGAAGTTTTCATGACCAGATTTGGAGTCGTTGAAAATCACTATGTAAAACGTCTCATGCAAATGGGAAACATTTCTATGAAAATCAGCCTTGCTAGCGTCTGCCGTATTGAGCTAACTAGCTCAGTTTGCAGCAGGCCTAAACGGATATGAGGCGTAACAGCTTTAGCTCGTTAGCTAGCCATGATGTAAGGTTGCAGGCTGATTTAGTGCATTCCCGCCATTTTAAATATGTGCTCGTCTTTTCCGAAACGTCACTTCATATCCAACATTTCTACAGCCGGCACACTGACACTTAGCAAAGCGTCTGTCACTCTGATGGTTTCGCTCTGACAAAGGCCAGGCCGCGGTGAGCAATTATCCGTCATTATACGCCACAGCAGGCCTGGACGCCTCATGTGCGAGTGTGTGTGTGTGTGTGTGTGTGTGTGTGTGTGTGTGTGTGTGTGTGTGTGTGTGTGTGTGTGTGTGTTGTGGCCACGCCCACGTGGGCGTGATTGGCAAATAGCTGGATGCGTGGACGGGAAGAGGAGAAATGGGGAGGAAAAAGGAGGCTGATTGTGTTTGACGGCGGCACAGAAGACCACCGGCGAGTTGCGTGCTGACGACAGATGTCTGGTGGTCTCAGACGAGCGAGAGGCCGCCAAGCCACAGACTGAGTACGACTGGCGTTCCATCATGGACGTTTCAACGCGTGGAATGCAAGATGGCGGCCAGGAGCAACGCGTCGTGAAGAAGACTGAATCTAATCACATTTATGTGAGACATTGGAGATTCACATCACCAGGTGGGGCCGGAGGAAGGCTTGCCGAGCTTTTCTTCCAGTCACTCACAGGCGAAAGGGACAACCAGGCGTCCTCTCGCCCCATTTCGTCAGCACGTTGGCGTGATCACGGGATGCAGAGGAGGCAAGCCATGTGCAAGAGGAAATGAACAAACTGTAGGATGAAGATGCAGACTCTGGAGGTCACCTTGACTAATTGGCAGGTGGATCCCGTCAGTAAGTCGGGGCAGGTGTGTAGAAGCCCCGACAGGAAGTGGGGAAGACGGGAGGAAGCAGCACTGAGTCAGAGGCCAACATTAAAACCTTGGAAGAATATAACAAAACCAAAACAGCCATGAAGGATTATGATATGCCTGTTGTCAATCAATCCATCAATCAATCAATCAATTACCTTTTCAATTAATTTAGAATATGTTAAAAATCCACAAGCACGCATTTTTGAAAAAAAAAAAAATTCTTATTCAACTATTATTATTATATATTTTTTATTTTGTTATTAATAATAATAATATTATTATTATTATTAACATCGGGGTGGCGCAGTGGGAGAGTGGCCGTGCGCAACCCGAGGGTCCCTGGTTCAATCCCCACCTAGTACCAACCTCGTCATGTCCGTTGTGTCCTGAGCAAGACACTTCACCCTTGCTCCTGATGGGTGCTGGTTAGCGCCTTGCATGGCAGCTCCCTCCATCAGTGTGTGAATGTGTGTGTGAATGGGTAAATGTGCAAGTAGTGTCAAAGCGCTTTGAGTACCTTGAAGGTAGAAAAGCGCTATACAAGTACAACCCATTTATCATTTATCATTTATATAACATTATTAATATTGTTATAAATATTATTATCATTATCATTGTTATCATCCTTATTATTATTATTATTATCATTATTATTATCAATATAATTTTATTATCATTAATATTATATTATTGTTATCATTATCATCAGTATTATTAAAATTATCATTATCATTAATATTATCATTATTATTATCATTATTATTATTATTAATATTATTATTATTATCATTACTAATATTATTATCATTATTATTATTATCATTACCATTATTATTATCATTATTATCATCATTATTATCATTATTATTAATGCTATTATTATTATTATTATTATTATTATTATTATTATTATTATTATCATTAATATCATTATTATCATCATTTTATTAGCATTATTATTATTATTATATCATAATTTTATTAACATAAATATTATTATTATTATCATTATTTTTAGTAATCTTATCATTACTATCATCATTATCATCATTATTATTATTGTTATTATTATTATTATTATGAATATTATCTATAATATCATTGTCATCATTATTATTATCATATTTTGTATTATTATCATCATTACTCTCATTATCATTTGTATAATTAATAATATTGTTATAATTATTATTATTATCATTATCATTATTATAATCATTAATATCATTATTATTATAATTTTATTGTCATTATTATTAATATATCATAATTTCATTAACATGAATATTATTATCATTATTATTAGTAATCTTATCATTACTATTAGTGTAAATATTATTATTATTATTATTATTAATATTATTATTATCTATATTGTTATTATTATAGTTGTCATAATTATTATTATCATCATTCTTATTGTCATCGTTACTATCATTATCATTATTATCATTAATAATGTTGTTATCATTATTATTATTATCATTATTATTATTATTATCATTATCATTATTATCATTATTATCCTTATTATTATTATTATTATTATTACTATCATTAGTATTATTTTTATCATCATAGTTATTGTTTCTAATAATGCAATGTCGAAAAGGAGTAGGGAGAAGCAGAGCTCGTCACTGTTCAACAGTTCTTCAGTTTTTAACTGCATTTATGTTGAAACATTTTCACGTCATGTTTCCCAACCTTCTTTCATCGCTGTCCAATATTTCAAGGTAAAAAAAGGTATGACAGGAAGACGACTTCAAGGTAAACGTGAGAAGTCATCATCTTTTGCCACTTTTTGTACAATTAAAAAACTACCGTACTTTCAGGACTACAGAGCGCACCGGCATATAAGCCACACCCACTACATTTTAGAAGAAATAAATAATGTTCCATATATTAGTCGCACCGCACTATAAGTGGCAGATATATACGTTGTTTCCAAACGGTGCCTGTAACAAGGCAGTAAAACGACTGATCAAACAAAACAGAAGTCATGGTCATGGACCCACTAGCTGCGCAAGCTAGCTCTCTGATCAGCTAAACAGACTCAATAAAATAAATGGTGAATTTACTGAAAGTGAAATAATACAAAAATAATGCCATTGCAAGTTAATTATACTAACTCAGACACTCGTAAACGTGATAGCATATTAGCTAGTGCTAACTATGCTAGCTTGATTACATCACGATAGCGCGTACAAATATGCATGAGAACACTCCTACAGACATCACACATGGAACGCATTAGTAAGTGAGAATTGTTTTAGTTATATTGTAAAACTTATAAACGTTGCTTGCGGTGATGAACGAAGAATCATTTCGTGTAAAAACCCTATGTAGGGTTATACTTTTGTTATAATAACACATTATTTTCAGTTTCTGTGTGGGTGTGTTATGGAAACTATTCATAGAATACAAAACAATTTTTGCCCTTAGCAAAGGAAATTCCATAAATCAGCCGCACCGTTTTATAACCCGCAAGGTTCAAAACGTGGGGAAAAAAACCTGTTGTTTATTAAGAATCTTAATTGATAAATATTAATCATGAAATGTTGTTATATTAAAAAATAAAGAGTAATACAAATATCAGAAAGTTACAGGAATGTACACACGAGTCCACGCTTACATCTCATTGTGCAACATGTGAAGATTTTCATGGCAACTAAATGTGATCTCTGAATCCGCAAGGTTCAAAACGTGGGGAAAAAAAACTGTTGTTTATTATGAATCTTAATTTATAAATATTAATCATGAAATGCTGTTATCATATTCAATGAAGAGTAATGCAAATATCAGAAAGTTACAGGAATGTTTACATGAGCCCATGCTTACATCTCATTGTGCTACATGTGAAGGTTTTCATGGGAACTAAATGATATGTGAAAAGGGTACAAATTATTTCCAAAGTAGGATCCAATATGTACAATCCATGTGTGTGTGTGTGTGTGCAGGTGTGTGTGTGTTTGTTGTACAACAGTGTGTGTGAGGCATGTTACTTAAGCCTTCAAAGGCCCTCTCTTCCAGCCTTCATGTAGCACCATTGAACATGTCAATATCACCATGAAGCCTTCACAAAACACCACCTCGCAAGTGGAAAGTGAAATGTTCGGAGCGGAGAGAGAACAGAACGTCGTGTTTTTATAACGCTGGAGAGACGCGTTTATTATTTATCGCCTTGACGATGGATGACGAGCTCAACGTCCTCCATGAACTCTTCTTTATTTTTCTGGTCAAAGTGTGGATTTGTTGAGTCTTTAATAAAACAAGCGTCACTTGCCATCCTTCATCTTGTTATGGCAGGTGAATTGTGTATGTTTTTTATTGTTGTAGTTAATATGCAGTGTCATTGATCATACACAACATCAACAGTCATTGATCATACACAACATCAACATGCAGCAAGTTTGAAGTTTAGTTTCAAGCACGGCTTCTTTTTTCACCTCAACGTTTCCACTACAGTGGGGCCCGGGACCCCACCCAAACATTGACACTGAATTAATAATCTTACTCTTGATTTTAATCATATTCAGTAATTACATCTTAACCTGCTTACTATCATTGCATTTTGCAAGTTAGTACTCAAACTCATGGAATGTTTGATAAAGATGCAAAACGTTGGATTTGATCATTAATAGTAAAATGTTGTGGTCATTTTATTATAAATGTTCCACACACTAAAACTGACATTTTTGTGTGAAAGCTCTCCCGGGTTGTAATAATAAATTGAGTAATCAAACTCATGGAATGTTCGATAAAGATGCAAAAGACTGTACGAGTAGTAAAATGTTGTGCTAATTCTATTAGCGCTATTCCGCACGCCAAGACTGACATTTATGTGTGGAAGTTCTGATGTGTTATAATAATAAATTGAGTAATTAAACTCATGGAATGTTTGATAAAGTTGCAAAAGGTTGGATTAGATCACTAATAGTAAAAGGTTGTGGCAATTTTATGAGAATTGTTCCACACGCTAAAACTGACATTTTTGGGTGGAAGCTATCCTGTGTTGTAATAAAAAATTTAGTAATCAAACACATGGAATTTTTGATCACTAATCGTAGAAGGTTGTAGTAATTGTAGCAGCATTGTTTTACACGCTAAGACTGACATTTATGTGTGGAAGCTCTCCCGGGTTGTAATAATAAGTTGACTAATCAAACTCATGGAATGTTTGATAAAGATGCAAAAGGTTGGATTTGATCACTAATAGTAAAAGGTTGTGGCAATTTTATTAGAATTGTTCCACACGCTAAAACTGACATTTTTGGGTGGAAGCGTTCCTGTGTTGTAATAATACATTGAGTAATCAAACACTTGGAATGTTGGACAAAGCTGCAAAGGACTGTACCGACAGTAAAATGCTGTGCTAATTCTATTAGCATTGTTTTACACGCTAAGACTGACATTAATGTGTGGAAGTTCTCCTGTGTCGTAAAATAAATTGAGTAATCAATCACATGGAATGTTGGATAAAGCTGCAAAAGACTGTACTGACAGTAAAATGTTGTGGTAATTTAATTAGCATTGTTTTACTTGTCAAGACTGACATTTATGTGTGGAAGTTCTCCTGTGTTGTAATAATACACTGAGTAATCAAACAAATGGAATGTTGGATAAAGCTACAAAAGACTGTACGAGTAGTAAAATGTTGTGCTAATTCTATTAGCGCTGTTTTACACGCTAAGACTGACATTAATGTGTGGAAGTTCTCCTGTGTTGTAATAATACACTGAGTAATCAAACAAATGGAATGTTGGATAAAGCTACAAAAGACTGTACGAGTAGTAAAATGTTGTGCTAATTCTATTAGCACTGTTCCGCACAATAAGACTGACATTAATGTGTGGAAGTTCTCCTATGTTGAAATAATACATTGAGTAATCAAACACATGGAATGTTGGACAAAGCTGCAAAAGACTGTACTGACAGTAAAATGTTGTGCTAATTCTTTTAGCGCTGTTCCGCACACTAAGACTGACATTTATGTGTGGAAGTTCTCCTGGGTTTTAATAATAAATTGAGTAATCAAACACACGGATGTTGGATAAAGCTGCAAAAGACTGTAGGAGTAGTAAATTGTTGTGCTAATTCTGTTAGCGTTGTTTTACACGCTAAGACTGACATTAATGTGTGGAAGTTCTCCTGTGTTTTAATAATACATTGAGTAATCAAACACATGGAATATTGAATAAAGCTGCAAAAGACTGTACGAGCAGTAAAATGTTGTGCTAATTCTATTAGCGCTGTTTTACACGCTAAGACTGACATTAATGTGTGGACGTTCTCCTGGGTTTTAATAATTCATTGAGTAATCAAACACATGGAATGTTGGATAAAGCTGCAACAGATTTGACCATTAGTAACATGGTGTGGTAATTTTATTAGCATTGTTTTACTTGTCAAGACTGACATTAATGTGTGGAAGTTCTCCTAAGTCGTAATAATAAATTGAGTAATCAAACACATGGAATGTTGAATAAAGCTGCAAAAGACTGTAGTAGTAGTAAAATGTTGTGCTAATTCTATTAGCGCTGTTCCGCACGCTAAGACTGACATTTATGTGAGGAAGTTCTCCTGTGTTGTAATAATAAATTGAGTAATCAAACACATGGAATGTTGAATAAAGCTGCAACAGATTTGCCCATTAGTAACATGGTGTGGTAATTTTATTAGCATCGTTTTACTTGTCAAGACTGACATTAATGTGTGGAAGTTCTCCTGTGTTTTAATAATAAATTGAGTAATCAAACACATGGAATGTTGAATAAAGCTGCAAAAGACTGTAGGAGTAGTAATTTGTTGTGCTAATTCTATTAGCGCTGTTTTACACGCTAAGACTGACATTTGTGTGTGGAAGTTCTCCTGTGTTGTAATAATAAATTGAGTAATCAAACACATGGAATGTTGGATAAAGCTGCAAAAGACTGTAGGAGTAGTAAAATGTTGTGCTAATTCTGTTAGCGTTGTTTTACACGCTAAGACTGACATTAATGTGTGGAAGTTCTCCTGCGTTGTAATAATAAATTGAGTAATCAAACACATGGAATGTTGGATAAAACTGCAAAAGACTGTAGGAGTAGTAAAATGTTGTGCTAATTCTGTTAGCGTTGTTTTACACGCTAAGACTGACATTAATGTGTAGTAGTTCTCCTGCGTTAAAATAATACATTGAGTAATCAAACACATGGAATGTTGGATAAAGCTGCAAAAGACTGTACGAGTAGTAAAATGTTGTGCTAATTCTATTAGCGCTGTTTTACACGCTAAGACTGACATTTATGTGTGGAAGTTCTCCTGGGTTATGATAATAAATTGAGTAATCAAACACATGGAATGTTGGATAACGCTGCAAAAGACTGTACGAGTAGTAAAATGTTGTGCTAATTCTTTTAGCTTTGTTTTACACGCTAAGACTGACATTAATGTGTGGAAGTTCTCCTGTGTTGTAATAATACATTGAGTAATCAAACAAATGGAATGTTGGATAAAGCTACAAAAGACTGTACAAGTAGTAAAATGTTGTGCTAATTCTATTAGCGCTGTTTTACACGCTAAGACTGACATTAATGTGTGGGAGTTCTCCTGCGTTGTAATAATAAATTGAGTAATCAAACACATGGAATGTTGGATAAAGCTGCAAAAGACTGTAGGAGTAGTAAAATGTTGTGCTAATTCTATTAGCGCTGTTCCGCACACTAAGACTGACATTTATGTGTGGAAGTTCTCCTGCGTTTTAATAATAAATTGAATAATTAAACACATGGAATGTTGGACAAAGCTGCAAAAGACTGTACTGACAGTAAAATGTTGTGCTCATTTTATTAGCATTTTTACACGCTAAGACTGACATTAATGTGTGGAAGTTCTCCTGTGTTGTAATAATACATTGAGTAATCAAACAAATTGAATGTTGGATAAAGCTACAAAAGACTGTACAAGTAGTAAAATGTTGTGATAATTCTATTAGCGCTGTTTTACACGCTAAGACTGACATTAATGTGTGGAAGTTCTCCTGCGTTGTAATAATAAATTGAGTAATCAAACACATGGAATGTTGGATAAAGCTGCAAAAGACTGTAGGAGTAGTAAAATGTTGTGCTAATTCTATTAGCGCTGTTCCGCACACTAAGACTGACATTTATGTGTGGAAGTTCTCCTATGTTGTAATAATACATTGAGTAATCAAACACATGGAATGTTGGACAAAGCTGCAAAAGACTGTACGAGCAGTAAAATGTTGTCCTAATTCTATTAGCGCTGTTCCGCATGCTAAGACTGACATTTATGTGTGGAAGTTTTCCTGTGTCGTAATAATAAATTGAGTAATCAAACACATGGAATGTTGGATAAAGCTGCAAAAGACTGTACGAGTAGTAAAATGTTGTGCTAATTCTATTAGCGTTGTTTTACATGCTAAGACTAACATTAATGTGTGGAAGTTCTCCTGTGTTGTAATAATAAATTGAGTAATCAAACACATGGATTGTTGGATAACGCTGCAAAAGACTCTATGAGTAGTAAAATGTTGTGCTAATTCTTTTAGCTTTGTTTTACACGCTAAGACTGACATTAATGTGTGGAAGTTCTCCTGGGTTGTAATAATACATTGAGTAATCAAACAAATGGAATGTTGGATAAAGCTACAAAAGACTGTACAAGTAGTAAAATGTTGTGCTAATTCTATTAGCGCTGTTTTACACGCTAAGACTGACATTAATGTGTGGAAGTTCTCCTGCCTTGTAATAATAAATTGAGTAATCAAACACATGTAATGTTGTATAAAGCTGCAAAAGACTGTAGGAGTAGTAAAATGTTGTGCTAATTCTATTAGCGCTGTTCCGCACACTAAGACTGACATTTATGTGTGGAAGTTCTCCTGCGTTTTAATAATAAAATGAATAATTAAACACATGGAATGTTGGACAAAGCTGCAAAAGACTGTACTGACAGTAAAATGTTGTGCTAATTTTATTAGCATTTTTACACGCTAAGACTGACATTAATGTGTGGAAGTTCTCCTGTGTTGTAATAATACATTGAGTAATCAAACAAATGGAATGTTGGATAAAGCTACAAAAGACTGTACAAGTAGTAAAATGTTGTGCTAATTCTATTAGCGCTGTTTTACACGCTAAGACTGACATTAATGTGTGGAAGTTCTCCTGCGTTGTAATAATAAATTGAGTAATCAAACACATGGAATGTTGGATAAAGCTGCAAAAGACTGTAGGAGTAGTAAAATGTTGTGCTAATTCTATTAGCGCTGTTCCGCACACTAAGACTGACATTTATGTGTGGAAGTTCTCCTGGGTTGTAATAATACATTGAGTAATCAAACACATGGAATGTTGGATAAAGCTGCAAAAGACTGTACGAGTAGTAAAATGTTGTGCTAATTCTATTAGCGCTGTTCCGCATGCTAAGACTGACATTTATGTGTGGAAGTTTTCCTGTGTCGTAATAATAAATTGAGTAATCAAACACATGGAATGTTGGATAAAGCTGCAAAAGACTGTACGAGTAGTAAAATGTTGTGCTAATTCTATTAGCGTTGTTTTACATGCTAAGACTGACATTCATGTGTGGAAGTTATCCTGTGTTGTAAAAATAAATTGAGTAATCAAACACATGGATTGTTGGATAACGCTGCAAAAGACTGTACGTGCAGTAAAATGTTGTGCTAATTCTATTAGCGCTGTTTTACACGCTAAGACTGACATTAATGTGTGGATGTTCTCCTGGGTTGTAATAATAAATTGAGTAATCAAACACATGGAATGTTGGATAAAGCTGCAAAAGACTATACCAGTAGTAAAATGTTGTGCTAATTCTATTAGCGCTGTTCCGCACGCTAAGACTGACATTTATGTGTGGAAGTTATCCTGCGTTTTAATAATAAATTGAGTAATCAAACTGATGGAATGTTGGACAAAGCTGCAAAAGACTGTACTGACAGTAAAATGTTGTGCTAATTTTATTAGCGTTGTTTTACACGCAAAGACTGACATTTATATGTGGAAGTTCTCCTGCGTCGTAATAATACATTGAGTAATCAAACACATGGAATGTTGGACAAAGCTGCAAAAGACTGTACGAGCAGTAAAATGTTGTGCTAATTCTATTAGCGCTGTTCCGAATGCCAAGACTGACATTTATGTGTGGAAGTTTTCCTGCGTCATAATAATAAATTGAGTAATTAAACACATGGAATGTTGGATAAAGCTGCAAAAGACTGTAGGAGTAGTAAAATGTTGTGCTAAATCTATTAGCGCTGTTTTACACGCTAAGACTGACATTTATGTGAGGAAGTTCTCCTGGGTTTTAATAATAAATTGAGTAATCAAACACATGGAATGTTGGATAAAGCTGCAAAAGACTGTTGGAGTAGTAAAATGTTGTGCTAATTCTGTTAGCGTTGTTTTACACGCTAAGACTGACATTAATTTGTGGAAGTTCTCCTGTGTCGTAATAATAAATTGAGTAATCAAACACATGGAATGTTGAATATAGCTGCAAAAGACTGTACGAGCAGTAAAATGTTGTGCTAATTCTATTAGCGCTGTTTTACACGCTAAGACTGACATTAATGTGTGGAAGTTCTCCTGTGTTGTAATAATAAATTGAGTAATCAAACACATGGAATGTTGGACAAAGCTGCAAAAGACTGTAGGAGTAGTAAAATGTTGTGCTAATTCTATTAGCGCTGTTCCGCACACTAAGACTGACATTTATGTGTGGAAGTTCTCCTGTGTTTTAATAATAAATTGAATAATTAAACACATGGAATGTTGGACAAAGCTGCAAAAGACTGTACTGACAGTAAAATGTTGTGCTAATTTTATTAGCATTTTTACACGCTAAGACTGACATTAATGTGTGGAAGTTCTCCTGTGTTGTAATAATACATTGAGTAATCAAACAAATGGAATGTTGGATAAAGCTACAAAAGACTGTACAAGTAGTAAAATGTTGTGCTAATTCTATTAGCGCTGTTTTACACGCTAAGACTGACATTAATGTGTGGAAGTTCTCCTGTGTTGTAATAATAAATTGAGTAATCAAACACATGGAATGTTGGATAAAGCTGCAAAAGACTGTAGGAGTAGTAAAATGTTGTGCTAATTCTATTAGCGCTGTTCCGCACACTAAGACTGACATTTATGTGTGGAAGTTCTCCTGGGTTGTAATAATACATTGAGTAATCAAACACATGGAATGTTGGACAAAGCTGCAAAAGACTGTACGAGCAGTAAAATGTTGTGCTAATTCTATTAGCGCTGTTCCGCATGCTAAGACTGACATTTATGTGTGGAAGTTTTCCTGTGTCGTAATAATAAATTGAGTAATCAAACACATGGAATGTTGGATAAAGCTGCAAAAGACTGTACAAGTAGTAAAATGTTGTGCTAATTCTATTAGCGCTGTTTTACACGCTAAGACTGACATTAATGTGTGGATGTTCTCCTGGGTTGTAATAATAAATTGAGTAATCAAACACATGGAATGTTGGATAAAGCTGCAAAAGACTGTACGAGCAGTAAAATGTTGTGCTAATTCTATTAGCGCTGTTCCGCATGCTAAGACTGACATTTATGTGTGGAAGTTTTCCTGCGTCGTAATAATAAATTGAGTAATCAAACACATGGAATGTTGGATAAAGCTGCAAAAGACTGTACGAGTAGTAAAATGTTGTGCTAATTCTATTAGCGCTGTTTTACACGCTAAGACTGACATTAATGTGTGGATGTTCTCCTGTGTTGTAATAATAAATTGAGTAATCAAACACATGGAATGTTGGATAAAGCTGCAAAAGACTATACCAGTAGTAAAATGTTGTGCTAATTCTATTAGCGCTGTTCCGCACGCTAAGACTGACATTTATGTGTGGAAGTTATCCTGCGTTTTAATAATAAATTGAGTAATCAAACTGATGGAATGTTGGACAAAGCTGCAAAAGACTGTACTGACAGTAAAATGTTGTGCTAATTTTATTAGCGTTGTTTTACACGCAAAGACTGACATTTATATGTGGAAGTTCTCCTGCGTCGTAATAATACATTGAGTAATCAAACACATGGAATGTTGGACAAAGCTGCAAAAGACTGTACGAGCAGTAAAATGTTGTGCTAATTCTATTAGCGCTGTTCCGAATGCCAAGACTGACATTTATGTGTGGAAGTTTTCCTGCGTCATAATAATAAATTGAGTAATCAAACACATGGAATGTTGGATAAAGCTGCAAAAGACTGTAGGAGTAGTAAAATGTTGTGCTAATTCTATTAGCGCTGTTTTACACGCTAAGACTGACATTTATGTGAGGAAGTTCTCCTGGGTTTTAATAATAAATTGAGTAATCAAACACATGGAATGTTGGATAAAGCTGCAAAAGACTGTTGGAGTAGTAAAATGTTGTGCTAATTCTGTTAGCGTTGTTTTACACGCTAAGACTGACATTAATTTGTGGAAGTTCTCCTGTTTCGTAATAATAAATTGAGTAATCAAACAAATGAAATGTTGAATATAGCTGCAAAAGACTGTACGAGCAGTAAAATGTTGTGCTAATTCTATTAGCGCTGTTTTACACGCTAAGACTGACATTAATGTGTGGAAGTTCTCCTGTGTTGTAATAATAAATTGAGTAATCAAACACATGGAATGTTGGACAAAGCTGCAAAAGACTGGAAGAGTAGTAAAATGTTGTGCTAATTCTATTAGCGTTGTTTTACACGCTAAGACTGACATTAATATGTGGAAGTTCTCCTGTCTTTTGATAATAAATTGAGTAATCAAACACATGGAATGTTGAATAAAGTTGTAAAAGACTGTAGGAGTAGTAAAATGTTGTGCTATTTCTATTAGCGTTGTTGTGCAGGCTAAGACTGCCATGGATGTGTGAGTGTGGGCCACCCGGGTGTTGTGGTGTGACTCACGTGAGGTAATTACAGACAGTGGGAAGGAGGCTACGAGTGACCCAGAGATCCCGGCCGGGGCTAATGAGGCGATAAGACACACTCTCTTCCTCTCTGGCCCAAACGCTCACCTCCCAGGGAGCCAACACAAAGTCCAAAAGAATAATGTCTCCCTCGGATTTCATTAGAGAGATTTTGGAGGATCTGCCAAGGGACGGCCTGTCAGACCTCGGCCTAATCCGGATCCTCTTTGTTCTGCCTGGTATCTGACCCAGGTCCCAGTCCACACGCCTGGATTAAGGCCTGCTTGGCCCACGCTGAAGAGTGATTTGGGTGTAATCCCCCGCTGAAGTGTGTGATGTGTCCTGCCTGCCTTCTTGCAAATGTTACGTAAATGAAATGATAAATAAAGACAAATGACGTCATGTTGGAGCAGCCCCCCCCCCCACCCCCCCCAATAAACATCTTCAAATCCTGGCAAGTTTTTAACCATGAATATTTAGGAAGTGGATTATTGAATAATTCACAAGTTGTCTCTTGTACACCTGAGCGTCAAGACCAGGAGTGAAAGCGTGATGGCACGGCATGCACCTTTGAAAATATTACACCCACTGAAATATTCATTGCCATGGCAACACTGTAACAAGATTATGTCTTTTGCTTGATTTCTTTCATTTTTGTTTAGAAAACAACACAATTCTCTCTTGTATTTTTAGTCAGACATACATACATACATACATACATACATACACACACATGTACATACATACGCACATACACATGTACATTCCTACATACACACACATGTACATACATACGCACATACACATGTACATTCCTACATACATACATATGCACATATAAACGTATATACATACATACATACATACACACATACACACATACATACATACAAACATACTTACATACATACATACATACACACACACGTACATACATACATACACACGTACATACAAATATACATACACATGCACATACATACATACATATATATATACATACATACATACATACACACACATCTACATACATACGCACATACACACGTACATTCATACATACATACATACATACATACATATGCA